>NW_026975561.1:0-37477 GCF_030014295.1 Loxodonta africana
CATAGAGAGATAGTATTAGTGGAAAGGAGCCGATTTGAGCCGAATCGCATCGAGATGCGTGGAATCGAATCCAGTAGAATAGATTAGATTAGGGTAGGATGGAATAGAGTAGACTTGAACACAGTAGAAGAGAATGGAAAGGATACAATAGAATAGAGTAGAAAAGGGCAGAGCAGAGCAGAATAGTGTAGAGTAGAATAGAGTAGAGTAGAACAGAGTCGAATCAAGCTGAATGGAGACGAAACGAGACAAATCGCGTCGAATGGCGTCGAATCCCATCGAATCAATTACAGTAGGGTATAGTAGAAGAGCGTAGAATGGAGTAGAATGGTGTGCAATGGAATCGAGTAGAGTAGAAAAGAGCTGAAGAGAGCCGAAGAGGGCCAAAGAGGGCCAAATCGAGCTGAATTGAGCGAAATCGAGCCGAATCCAGTGAATCGAGCCTAATGGAGCCAAATCGAGCCTAATCGAGCTGAATCGACACTATTCGAGACAAATGGGAGGCGAATGGACATGAATCACACCGATTCGGCCCCTAGTCGCGTCAAAATTTCTCGAATTCAATTGAATAGACTAGAGTAGGGGAGGTTCGGGTAGGCTAGAGTAGGGTAGAATAGAGTAGAATAGAATAAAACAGAACAGAACACAACAAAATAGAACAGAACAACACAGAACGAATACAGAAAAGAGTAGGCTAGAGTAGAATAGAGGGGAATAGAGTAGAGTAGAATAGATTTGAACAGAGCCGAATCACGTCGAAATGGGTTGAATCAAATCCAATCAAGTGGATTACAATACCTTAGAGTTGGGTAGCACAGGGTAGGGTAGAATAGAGTAGAATCGTACAGAACAGAGTAGAAACAATACAATAGAGTAGAGAAGAGTAGAATAGAGCTGAATAGAGCCAAATGCAGACAAAATGAGAGGAATCGTGTAGAAGCAAGTAGAGTAAATTAGAGTGGTGTTGGGTAGGGTAGAGCAGAATAGAGTAGAATAGTGTAGAATAGTGTGGAATGAATAGAATGGAGTAGAATGGAGTCAAATAGAAACGAATAGAGTAGAAAAGAGTCGAATAGAGCAGAATAGGGCCGAAGAAGGCCAAATCGAGCAGATTCGAAGCGATTCAAGCCAAAACAAGCTGAATGGAGCCTAACTGAGCCGAATAGAGCCAAATCGAGCCGAATAGAGCCGATTCAAGCTTCATCGCCTCGAATCGCGTTCAACGCGTCAAATCCAATCGAGACGTATAGATTAGAGAAGGGGAGGGGAGGGGAGGGGAGAACAGAACAGAGTAGAGTGGAATAGAAGAGATTAGAACAGAATAGAAGGAATAGAATCGAGTAGAATAGAGTGGAAAAGAGTAGAGTCGAATACAGTCGAATAGAGCCGAGTAAGCTGAATAGAGACGAATGGAGCTGAATACAGCCGAAAAGAGCTGTATACTGCCGAATCACACCTAATCGAGCGGAATCAAGCAGAATCGCACTGACTGTCACCGAACAGCGTCGAATCGAATCAGGTCGAATCGAGTCGAGTCACATCGTTTTGAATCAAACAAGGTCAAATCGCTTCATATCGTGTCGAATCCCATCGAATCACGTCGAATAACTTCGAATTGCGTCAAACCTCAGAGAATCCTACTGAACCACGTCGAGTCGCATGGAATCTCATCAAATCCCTTCAGATCTTGCCGAATCCAGTCAAGTCCTATCAAATCGCTTTGCACGGAACCGAATTGAATCCAATAGATTAAAGTAGGGTAGGTTCGGGTGGGGTGCCGTTGGGTCGGGTAGGGTAGAATAGAATAGAGTACAACAGAATAGGAGAGAATAGAGCAGAACAGAAAGAATACAACAGAATAGAATAGAGTCAAAGAGAGAGAACATAGCCGAATTGAGCCGAGTGGAGACAAAACGAGACGAATCACGTCCGGTTGCTTCGAATCGCGTCAAATCAAATCGAATCGATTAGAAGAGATTAGGGTAGGGAAGGGTAGAATAGAATAGAGGAAAATAGTGAGGAATGGAGTTGAACGGAGTCCAATAGAGACGGATAGATATGAATAGAGTACAAAAGAGTCGAATAGAGCAGAATAGGGCCGAATAGGCCCAAATAAGGCCTAATGGAGCAGAATCCAGCAGAATCGATGGAATTCGAGCCTAATCGAGCCGAATGGAGTGAAATGGAGCCAAGTCGAGCCGAATAGAGCCGATTCGAACTGAATCGAGCTGATTCAAGCCTAATCGCGTCAAATCGCGTGGAAATACGTCACATCGAATCTAATCAAATAGATTAGGGAAGGGTAGGGGAGGGGCGGGTGGGTAGAATAGAACAGAATAGTACAGAATAGAATATAGTACAGTAGGGTAGAGTAGAGAGAGTAAAGCAGACAAGAGTAGAGCAGAGTAGAATTGAGTCAAATAGAGTCAAAGAGTGCAGGATATACCTGAATAGAGCCAATTCTGGCCGAATCGAGTCAAATGGAAACAAAACGAGATGAATCACACCAAATTGCTTCGAATCGCATCCAATCGAATAGAGTATCGTAGGGTAGAGTAGAACAGAATAGAGTAGAATTGCGTAGAATGGAGAAGAGTGGAGTCAAAAGGAGTCGAAAAGAGACAAATAGAGTAGAAAAGAGTCGAGTCGAGCCAAATAGGGCCGAATAAGGCTGAACCGTGTGGAAATGAGCTGAATTGAAGCGACTCGAGCCAAATCGAGCTGAATCGAGCTGATGTTGCGGAATCGAGCCGACTCAAGCGTGATGGTGTCCGGTCGCATCGAAATGCTTTGAATCGAATCAAATGGAATCGATTAGAATAGGTTAGGGTAGGGTAGTTTATGATAGGAAGACTAGGGTAGATGCAAGTAGACTACATTAGAGTAGACAAGAGAAGGCTAGAGTAGAAGCCTAGACTAGTAAGCTGGACTAGTCAGCTAGACTAGTGGCATAGAGCAGTAGCCTAGACAACTAGTCTTGAATAGTACCCTAAGTCAGTAATCTGAACGAGTACCCTTGCCTGAACTCTTAGCCTAATCTAGTACCCTTGCCTTAACTAGTAGTCCTAACAAGTACCCTTGGCTTAACTAGTAGTCTTCACTAGTACCCTTGCCTTCACTAGTAGTATGTCCTTAACAAGTAGCCTGAACTGGTACCCTTGCCTTAACCAGTACCCTCAACAAGTACCCATGCCTTAACTAGTAGCCTGGCCTTAACTAGTGCCCTTGCATAACTAGTACCCTGGCCTTAACTAGTAGCCTGAACTAGTACACTTGCCTTAAGGAGTACCCTTGCCCAAACTACTCCCTTTAATTAGGACCCTTATTGAGTAACCCTAAGTAGTAGAGTATGGTACGGTGGGGTAGCATAGGGTAGGGAAGCATAGGGTGGAACAGAGAAAATAGAAGGAAATAGAATAGAACAGCATAGGTCAGGGTAGGTTAGCTTAGTGCAGGGTATGGTAGAGTAGCATAGGATGGAATAGAGAAAATAGAAAAGGAGACTAGAAAAGAGCAGACTAGATTAGGATAGGCTAGGGTGGGGGAGGGTTTTGTAGAATACAGTAGTGTAGAATGGAATAGAATGGTGTGGAATGGAGTCAAATGGATTCGAACAGAGATGCAGAGAGTAGAAAAGAGTTGAATAGAGCCGAATAACGCTGAATAGGACCACATATGATCAAAATGAGCCGAATCGAGTCGAGTCGACCAGATTCGGGATGAATGGAGCCTAGTGGAGCTGAAATGAGCCAAATAGAGACAATCTGAACCCAGCAAAATCAAGCCAAAACACACTTAATTGCATCCTATTGCATCGGATCTCGTCGAATTCCATCAAATCCCACCAAAACGCATCAAATCTCGCGGAATCTCACCGAATCCCATCGAATTGTCTCAAATCGGGTCGAATGGTGTCAAACTGAATGGAATCGAATTAAATTGAATAGATTGGAGTAGTGTAGGTTAGACTGGGATTCAGTAGGGAAGGGCACAGAAGAATAGAATAGAGTAGAACAGAAGAGAATACCAAGAGTAGAATGGAGTAGAGTTGAGTAGAGTGGAATAGTCAGAGTCGGGTAGTGCAGAATATAGATGAATAGATCCAATTCAAGCCGAATCGATTCGAATGGAGAGGAAAGGAGACAAATCGTGATGAATCGAATCGATTAGAATAGATTAGAGTAGGGTAGGGTAGAACAGAATAGAATAGAGTAGAAAAGAGTAGAATGGTGTGGAAGGGAGTTGAATGGAGCCAAATAGAGACAAATAAAGTAGAAAGGGTTGAGTAGAGCTGAACAGGGCTGAATAAGGTTCACTCGAGCCTATTATGCTGAATTGAGCAGAATCGAGACGAATTGCAACAATTCAAGCCAAATAGAGCTAAATCGAGCCGATTCAAGCCTAATCACATGGAATCGCGTCAAAATGCGTTGAATCGAATAGATTAGAGTAGAGGAGGGTACGGCAGGAGAGGCTAGACTACAACACAACAGAACACAATAGAAAGAAGAGAATAGAATTAAGTAGAGTCGGGTCCAGTAGAATAGAGTCAAATTGAGTTGAAGAGAGCCGAAAAGAGCCAAACAGAGCTGAATACAGCCGAATTGACCAAATTCAAGGTGAATCGAGATGAATCATGTCGAGTCGTTTGAAACGTGTCGAATCAAATCAAATAGATTAGTGTGGGGAAGGTAAGGCTACGGTAGGGTAGAGAAGAATAGAATAGAGTAGAATAGAACAGAACAGAAAGAATCGAGTAGACTAGAGTCAAATAGAGTCGAATACTGCCAAAAAGAGCCGAATAGAGTGGAAAAGAGCCGAATAGAACCGAATCGAGTTTAATGGAGCAGAAAGGAGATGAATCGAGCCGATATGACCCGAATCAGGTCGAATCCCATTCAAGTGTGTCGAATAGCATAGAACAGATTACAGTAGGCTAAGTTAGGGTAGGGTAGGGTAGAATAGAGTGCAGTAGAACAGAACAGAAGAGAACTGAACTGAAAGAATAGGGTCGAGACGAGCAGAGTATAGAAGAGTAGAGTCGAACATTGCCGAATGGAGCCAAATAGAGCCCAGAAGAGCTAAATGGATAGAAACCAAGACAAATCACGCTGAATCCGTGGAATCGTGCCGTATCGCGTCGAATCCCGTCGAATTGCATTGAATCTGATCAATTCCAATCCAATCAAATAGAATAGACTACAGTAGGGTAGAGTACAATACAATACAGTAGAGAATAGTTTAGGATGGAGTAGAATGATGTAGCATGGAGTCGAGTGGAGTCGAAAAGAGATAATAGAGTTGAGTAGAGTCTAATAGAGCCGAATAGAGCTGAATAGAGCCTATTCGAGCTGACTGGAGCCGAATGGAGCCGATTAGAGCTGAATCGAACCGATTTGAGCCGATTGGGGATGAATGGAGTGGAAAGGAGCCGATTTGAGCCGAATCGCATCGAGATGCGTGGAATCGAATCCAGTAGAATAGATTAGATTAGGGTAGGATGGAATAGAGTAGACTTGAACACAGTAGAAGAGAATGGAAAGGATACAATAGAATAGAGTAGAAAAGGGTAGAGCAGAGCAGAATAGTGTAGAGTAGAATAGAGTAGAGTAGAACAGAGTCGAATCAAGCTGAATGGAGACAAAACGAGACAAATCGCGTCGAATGGCATCGAATCCCATCGAATCAATTACAGTAGGGTATAGTAGAAGAGCGTAGAATGGAGTAGAATGGTGTGCAATGGAATCGAGTAGAGTAGAAAAGAGCTGAAGAGAGCCGAAGAGGGCCAAAGAGGGCCAAATCGAGCTGAATTGAGAGAAATCGAGCCGAATCCAGTGAATCGAGCCTAATGGAGCCAAATCGAGCCTAATCGAGCTGAATCGACACTATTCGAGACAAATGGAGCCGAATGGACATGAATCACACCGATTCGGCCCCTAGTCGCGTCAAAATTTCTCGAATTCAATTGAATAGACTAGAGTAGGGGAGGTTCGGGTAGGCTAGAGTAGGGTAGAATAGAGTAGAATAGAATAAAACAGAACAGAACACAACAAAATAGAACAGAACAACACAGAACGAATACAGAAAAGAGTAGGCTAGAGTAGAATAGAGGGGAATAGAGTAGAGTAGAATAGATTTGAACAGAGCCAAATCGAGCCGAATCACGTCGAAATGGGTTGAATCAAATCCAATCAAGTGGATTACAATACCTTAGAGTTGGGTAGCATAGGGTAGGGTAGAATAGAGTAGAATAGTACAGAACAGAGTAGAAACAATACAATAGAGTAGAGAAGAGTAGAATAGAGCTGAATAGAGCCAAATGCAGACAAAATGAGAGGAATCGTGTAGAAGCAAGTAGAGTAAATTAGAGTGGTGTTGGGTAGGGTAGAGCAGAATAGAGTGGAATAGTGTGGAATGAATAGAACGGAGTAGAATGGAGTCAAGTAGAAACGAATAGAGTAGAAAAGAGTCGAATAGAGCAGAATAGGGCCGAAGAAGGCCGAATCGAGCAGATTCGAAGCGATTCAAGCCAAAACAAGCTGAATGGAGCCTAACTGAGCCGAATAGAGCCAAATCGAGCCGAATAGAGCCAAATCGAGCCGAATCGAGCCGATTCAAGCTTCATCGCCTCGAATCGCGTTCAACGCGTCAAATCCAATCGAGACGTATAGATTAGAGAAGGGGAGGGGAGGGGAGAATAGAACAGAGTAGAGTGGAATAGAAGAGATCATAGAGAGATAGTATTGAATAGAATCGAGTAGAATAGAGTGGAAAGAGTAGAGTCGAATACAGTCAAATAGAGCCGAATAAGCTGAATAGAGACGAATGGAGCTGAATACAGCCGAAAAGAGCTGTATACTGCCGAATCACACCTAATCGAGCGGAATCAAGCAGAATCGCACTGACTGTCACCGAACAGCGTCGAATCGAATCATGTCGAATCGAGTCGAGTCACATCGTTTTGAATCAAACAAGGTCAAATTGCTTCATATCGTGTCGAATCCCATCGAATCACGTCGAATAACTTCGAATTGCGTCAAACCTCAGAGAATCCTACTGAATCACGTCGAGTCGCATGGAATCTCATCAAATCCCTTCAGATTTGCCGAATCCAGTCAAGTCCTATCAAATCGCTTTGCACGGAATCGAATTGAATCCAATAGATTAAAGTAGGGTAGGTTCGGGTGGGGTGCCGTTGGGTCGGGTAGGGTAGAATAGAATAGAGTACAACAGAATAGGGGAGAATAGAGCAGAACAGAAAGAATACAACAGAATAGAATAGAGTCAAAGAGAGAGAACATAGCCGAATTGAGCCGAGTGGAGACAAAACGAGACGAATCACGTCCGGTTGCTTCGAATCGCGTCAAATCAAATCGAATCGATTAGAAGAGATTAGGGTAGGGAAGGGTAGAATAGAAGAGAGGAAAATAGTGAGGAATGGAGTTGAACGGAGTCCAATAGAGACGGATAGATATGAATAGAGTACAAAAGAGTCTAATAGAGCAGAATAGGGCCGAATAGGCCCAAATAAGGCCTAATCGAGCAGAATCCAGCAGAGTCGATGGAATTCGAGCCTAATCGAGCCGAATGGAGTGAAATGGAGCCAAGTCGAGCCGAATAGAGTCGATTCGAACTGAATCGAGCTGATTCAAGCCTAATCGCGTCAAATCGCGTGGAAATACGTCACATCGAATCTAATCAAATAGATTAGGGAAGGGGAGGGGAGGGGCGGGTGGGTAGAATAGAACAGAATAGTACAGAAGAGAATATAGTACAGTAGGGTAGAGTAGAGAGAGTAAAGCAGACAAGAGTAGAGCAGAGTAGAATTCAGTCAAATAGAGTCAAAGAGTGCAGGATATAGCTGAATAGAGCCAATTCTGGCCGAATCGAGTCAAATGGAAACAAAACGAGATGAATCACACCGAATTGCTAAGAATCGCATCCAATCGAATAGATTAGAGTATCGTAGGGTAGAGTAGAACACAATAGAGTAGAATAGCGTAGAATGGAGAAGAGTGGAGTCAAATGGAGTCGAACAGAGACAAATAGAGTAGAAAAGAGTCGAATCGAGCCAAATAGGGCCGAATAAGGCTGAACCGAGTGGAAACGAGCTGAATTGAAGCGATTCGAGCCAAATCGAGCTGAATCGAGCTGATGTTGTGGAATCGAGCCGACTGAAGCGTGATGGTGTCCGGTCGCATCGAAATGCTTTGAATCGAATCAAATGGAATCGATTAGAATAGGTTAGGGTAGGGTAGTTTATGATAGGAAGACTAGGGTAGATGCAAGTAGACTACATTAGAGTAGACAAGAGAAGGCTAGAGTAGAAGCCTAGACTAGTAAGCTGGACTAGTCAGCTAGACTAGTGGCATAGAGCAGTAGCCTAGACAACTAGTCTTGAATAGTACCCTAAGTCAGTAATCTGAACGAGTACCCTTGCCTGAACTCTTAGCCTAATCTAGTACCCTTGCCTTAACTAGTAGTCCTAACAAGTACCCTTGGCTTAACTAGTAGTCTTCACTAGTACCCTTGCCTTCACTAGTAGTACGTCCTTAACAAGTAGCCTGAACTGGTACCCTTGCCTTAACCAGTACCCTCAACAAGTACCCATGCCTTAACTAGTAGCCTGGCCTTAACTAGTACCCTCGCCTTAACTAGTAGAATGAACTAGTACACTTGCCTTAAGGAGTACCCTTGCCCAAACTACTCCCTTTAATTAGGACCCTTATTGAGTAACCCTAAGTAGTAGAGTATGGTACGGTGTGGTAGCATAGGGTAGGGAAGCATACGGTGGAACAGAGAAAATAGAAGGAAATAGAATAGAACAGCATAGGTCAGGGTAGGTTAGCTTAGTGCAGGGTATGGTAGAGTAGCATAGGATGGAATCGAGAAAATAGAAAAGGAGACTAGAAAAGAGCAGACTAGATTAGGATAGGCTAGGGTGGGGGAGGGTTTTGTAGAATACAGTAGTGTAGAATGGAATAGAATGGTGTGGAATGGAGTCAAATGGATTCAAACAGAGATGAATAGAGTAGAAAAGAGTTGAATAGAGCCGAATAACACTGAATAGGACCACATATAACCAAAATGAGCCGAATCGAGTCGAGTCGACCAGATTCGGGATGAATGGAGCCTAGTGGAGCTGAAATGAGCCAAATAGAGACAAACTGAACCCAGCAAAATCGAGCCAAAACACACGAGATTCTATTGCATCGGATCTCGTCGAACTGCATCAAATCCCACCAAAACGCATCAAATCTCGCGGAATCTCACCGAATCCCGTCGAATTGTCTCAAATCGGGTCGAATGGTGTCAAACTGAATGGAATCGAATTAAATTGAATAGATTAGAGTAGTGTAGGTTAGACTGGGATTCAGTAGGGAAGGGCACAGAAGAATAGAATAGAGTAGAACAGAAGAGAATACCAAGAGTAGAATGGAGTAGAGTTGAGTAGAGTGGAATAGTCAGAGTCGGGTAGTGCAGAATATAGATGAATAGATCCAGTTCAAGGCGAATCGATTCGAATGGAGAGGAAAGGAGACAAATCGTGATGAATCGAATCGATTAGAATAGATTAGAGTAGGGTAGGGTAGAACAGAATAGAATAGAGTAGAAAAGAGTAGAATGGTGTGGAAGGGAGTTGAATGGAGCCAAATAGAGACAAATAAAGTAGAAAGGGTTGAGTAGAGCTGAACAGGGCTGAATAAGGTTCACTCGAGCCTAATTATGCTGAATTGAGCAGAATCGAGACGAATTGACCCAATTCAAGCCAAATAGAGCTAAATCGAGCCGATTCAAGCCTAATCACATGGAATCGCGTCAAAATGCGTTGAATCGAATAGATTAGAGTAGAGGAGGGTACGGCAGGAGAGGCTAGACTACAACACAACAGAACACAATAGAAAGAAGAGAATAGAATTAAGTAGAGTCGGGTCCAGTAGAATAGAGTCAAATTGAGTTGAAGAGAGCCGAAAAGAGCCAAACAGAGCTGAATACAGCCGAATTGACCAAATTCAAGGTGAATCGAGATGAATCATGTCGAGTCGTTTGAAACGTGTCGAATCGAATCAAATAGATTAGTGTGGGGAAGGTAAGGTTAGGGTAGGGTAGAGAAGAATAGAATAGAGTAGAATAGAACAGAACAGAAAGAATCGAGTAGACTAGAGTCAAATAGAGTCGAATACTGCCAAAAAGAGCCGAATAGAGTGGAAAAGAGCCGAATAGAACCGAATCGAGTTTAATGGAGCAGAAAGGAGATGAATCGAGCCGATATGACCCGAATCAGGTCGAATCCCATTCAAGTGTGTCGAATAGCATAGAACAGATTACAGTAGGCTAAGTTAGGGTAGGGTAGGGTAGAATAGAGTGCAGTAGAACAGAAGAGAACAGAACTGAAAGAATAGGGTCGAGACGAGCAGAGTATAGAAGAGTAGAGTAGAGCAGAGTCGAACATTGCCGAATAGAGCCAAATAGAGCCCAAAAGAGCTAAATGGATAGAAACCAAGACGAATCACGCCGAATCCCGTGGAATCGTGCCGTATCGCGTCGAATCCCGTCGAATTGCATTGAATCTGATCAATTCCAATCCAATCAAATAGAATAGACTACAGTAGGGTAGAGTACAATACAATACAGTAGAGAATAGTTTAGGATGGAGTAGAATGGTGTAGCATGGAGTCGAGTGGAGTCGAAAAGAGATAATAGAGTTGAGTAGAGTCTAATAGAGCCGAATAGAGCTGAATAGAGCCTATTCGAGCTGACTGCAGCCGAATGGAGCCGATTAGAGCTGAATCGAACCGATTTGAGCCGATTGGGGATGAATGGAGTGGAAAGGAGCCGATTTGAGCCGAATCGCATCGAGATGCGTGGAACCGAATCCAGTAGAATAGATTAGATTAGGGTAGGATGGAATAGAGTAGACTTGAACACAGTAGAAGAGAATGGAAAGGATACAATAGAATAGAGTAGAAAAGGGTAGAGCAGAGCAGAATAGTGTAGAGTAGAATAGAGTAGAGTAGAACAGAGTCGAATCAAGCTGAATGGAGACGAAACGAGACAAATCGCGTCGAATGGCGTCGAATCCCATCGAATCAATTACAGTAGGGTATAGTAGAAGAGCGTAGAATGGAGTAGAATGGTGTGCAATGGAATCGAGTAGAGTAGAAAAGAGCTGAAGAGAGCCGAAGAGGGCCAAAGAGGGCCAAATCGAGCTGAATTGAGCGAAATCGAGCCGAATCCAGTGAATCGAGCCTAATGGAGCCAAATCGAGCCTAATCGAGCTGAATCGACACTATTCGAGACAAATGGAGCCGAATGGACATGAATCACACCGATTCGGCCCCTAGTCGCGTCAAAATTTCTCGAATTCAATTGAATAGACTAGAGTAGGGGAGGTTCGGGTAGGCTAGAGTAGGGTAGAATAGAGTAGAATAGAATAAAACAGAACAGAACACAACAAAATAGAACAGAACAACACAGAATGAATACAGAAAAGAGTAGGCTAGAGTAGAATAGAGGGGAATAGAGTAGAGTAGAATAGATTTGAACAGAGCCAAATCGAGCCGAATCGCATCGAAATGGGTTGAATCAAATCCAATCAAGTGGATTACAATACCTTAGAGTTGGGTAGCATAGGGTAGGGTAGAATAGAGTAGAATAGTACAGAACAGAGTAGAAACAATACAATAGAGTAGAGAAGAGTAGAATAGAGCTGAATAGAGCCAAATGCAGACAAAATGAGAGGAATCGTGTAGAAGCAAGTAGAGTAAATTAGAGTGGTGTTGGGTAGGGTAGAGCAGAATAGAGTAGAATAGTGTGGAATGAATAGAATGGAGTAGAATGGAGTCAAGTAGAAACGAATAGAGTAGAAAAGAGTCGAATAGAGCAGAATAGGGCCGAAGAAGGCCGAATCGAGCAGATTCGAAGCGATTCAAGCCAAAACAAGCTGAATGGAGCCTAACTGAGCCGAATAGAGCCAAATCGAGCCGAATCGAACCGATTCAAGCTTCATCGCCTCGAATCGCGTTCAACGCGTCAAATCCAATCGAGACGTATAGATTAGAGAAGGGGAGGGGAGGGGAGAATAGAACAGAGTAGAGTGGAATAGAAGAGATTAGAACAGAATAGAAGGAATAGAATCGAGTAGAATCGAGTGGAAAAGAGTAGAGTCGAATACAGTCGAATAGAGCCGAATAAGCTGAATAGAGACGAATGGAGCTGAATACAGCCGAAAAGAGCTGTATACTGCCGAATCACACCTAATCGAGCGGAATCAAGCAGAATCGCACTGACTATCACCGAACAGCGTCGAATCGAATCAGGTCGAATCGAGTCGAGTCACATCGTTTTGATTCAAATAAGGTCAAATTGCTTCATATCGTGTCGAATCCCATCGAATCACGTCGAATAACTTCGAATTGCGTCAAACCTCAGAGAATCCTACTGAATCACGTCGAGTCGCATGGAATCTCATCAAATCCCTTCAGATTTGCCGAATCCAGTCAAGTCCTATCAAATCGCTTTGCACGGAATCGAATTGAATCCAATAGATTAAAGTAGGGAAGGTTCGGGTGGGGTGCCGTTGGGTCGGGTAGGGTAGAATAGAATAGAGTACAACAGAATAGGAGAGAATAGAACAGAACAGAAAGAATACAACAGAATAGAATAGAGTCAAAGAGAGAGAACATAGCCGAATTGAGCCGAGTGGAGACAAAACGAGACGAATCACGTCCGGTTGCTTCGAATCGCGTCAAATCAAATCGAATCGATTAGAAGAGATTAGGGTAGGGAAGGGTAGAATAGAAGAGAGGAAAATAGTGAGGAATGGAGTTGAACGGAGTCCAATAGAGACGGATAGATATGAATAGAATACAAAAGAGTCTAATAGAGCAGAATAGGGCCGAATAGGCCCAAATAAGGCCTAATCGAGCAGAATCCAGCAGAATCGATGGAATTCGAGCCTAATCGAGCCGAATGGAGTGAAATGGAGCCAAGTCGAGCCGAATAGAGTCGATTCGAACTGAATCGAGCTGATTCAAGCCTAATCGCGTCAAATCGCGTGGAAATACGTCACATCGAATCTAATCAAATAGATTAGGGAAGGGGAGGGGAGGGGCGGGTGGGTAGAATAGAACAGAATAGTACAGAAGAGAATATAGTACAGTAGGGTAGAGTAGAGAGAGTAAAGCAGACAAGAGTAGAGCAGAGTAGAATTGAGTCAAATAGAGTCAAAGAGTGCAGGATATAGCTGAATAGAGCCAATTCTGGCCGAATCGAGTCAAATGGAAACAAAACGAGATGAATCACACCGAATTGCTAAGAATCGCATCCAATCGAATAGATTAGAGTATCGTAGGGTAGAGTAGGATAGCATAGAATGGAGAAGAGTGGAGTCAAATGGAGTCGAATAGAGACAAATAGAGTAGAAAAGAGTCGAATCGAGCCAAATAGGGCCGAATAAGGCTGAACCGAGTGGAAACGAGCTGAATTGAAGCGATTCGAGCCAAATCGAGCTGAATCGAGCTGATGTTGCAGAATCGAGCCGACTCAAGCGTGATGGTGTCCGGTCGCATCGAAATGCTTTGAATCGAATCAAGTGGAATTGATTAGAATAGGTTAGGGTAGGGTAGTTTATGATAGGAAGACTAGGGTAGATGCAAGTAGACTACATTAGAGTAGACAAGAGCAGGCTAGAGTAGAAGCCTAGACTAGTAAGCTAGACTAGTCAGCTAGACTAGTGGCATAGAGCAGTAGCCTAGACAACTAGTCTTGAATAGTACCCTAAGTCAGTAATCTGAACGAGTACCCTTGCCTGAACTCTTAGCCTAATCTAGTACCCTTGCCTTAACTAGTAGTCCTAACAAGTACCCTTGCCTTAACCAGTAGTCTTCACTAGTACCCTTGCCTTCACTAGTAGTACATCCTTAACAAGTAGCCTGAACTGGTACCCTTGCCTTAACCAGTACCCTCAACAAGTACCCATGCCTTAACTAGTAGCCTGGCCTTAACTAGTGCCCTTGCATAACTAGTACCCTGGCCTTAACTAGTAGCCTGAACTAGTACACTTGCCTTAAGGAGTACCCTTGCCCGAACTACTCCCCTTAATTAGGACCCTTATTGAGTAACCCTAAGTAGTAGAGTATGGTACGGTGGGGTAGCATAGGGTAGGGAAGCATACGGTGGAACAGAGAAAATAGAAGGAAATAGAATAGAACAGCATAGGTCAGGGTAGGTTAGCTTAGTGCAGGGTATGGTAGAGTAGCATAGGATGGAATCGAGAAAATAGAAAAGGAGACTAGAAAAGAGCAGACTAGATTAGGATAGGCTAGGGTGGGGGAGGGTTTTGTAGAATACAGTAGTGTAGAATGGAATAGAACGGTGTGGAATGGAGTCAAATGGATTCAAACACAGATGAATAGAGTAGAAAAGAGTTGAATAGAGCCGAATAACGCTGAATAGGACCACATATGACCAAAATGAGCCGAATCGAGTCGAGTCGACCAGATTCGGGATGAATGGAGCCTAGTGGAGCTGAAATGAGCCAAATAGAGACAATCTGAACCCAGCAAAATCAAGCCAAAACACACTTAATTGCATCCTATTGCATCGGATCTCGTCGAATTCCATCAAATCCCACCAAAACGCATCAAATCTCGCGGAATCTCACCGAATCCCATCGAATTGTCTCAAATCGGGGCGAATGGTGTCAAACTGAATGGAATCGAATTAAATTGAATAGATTGGAGTAGTGTAGGTTAGACTGGGATTCAGTAGGGAAGGGCACAGAAGAATAGAATAGAGTAGAACAGAAGAGAATACCAAGAGTAGAATGGAGTAGAGTTGAGTAGAGTGGAATAGTCAGAGTCGGGTAGTGCAGAATATAGATGAATAGATCCAATTCAAGGCGAATCGATTCGAATGGAGAGGAAAGGAGACAAATCGTGATGAATCGAATCGATTAGAATAGATTAGAGTAGAGTAGGGTAGAACAGAATAGAATAGAGTAGAAAAGAGTAGAATGGTGTGGAAGGGAGTTGAATGGAGCCAAATAGAGACAAATAAAGTAGAAAGGGTTGAGTAGAGCTGAACAGGGCTGAATAAGGTTCACTCGAGCCTATTATGCTGAATTGAGCAGAATCGAGACGAATTGCAACAATTCAAGCCAAATAGAGCTAAATCGAGCCGATTCAAGCCTAATCACATGGAATCGCGTCAAAATGCGTTGAATCGAATAGATTAGAGTAGAGGAGGGTACGGCAGGAGAGGCTAGACTACAACACAACAGCACACAATAGAAAGAAGAGAATAGAATTAAGTAGAGTCGGGTCCAGTAGAATAGAGTCAAATTGAGTTGAAGAGAGCCGAAAAGAGCCAAACAGAGCTGAATACAGCCGAATTGACCAAATTCAAGGTGAATCGAGATGAATCATGTCGAGTCGTTTGAAATGTGTCGAATCGAATCAAATAGATTAGTGTGGGGAAGGTAAGGCTACGGTAGGGTAGAGAAGAATAGAGTAGAATAGAACAGAACAGAAAGAATCGAGTAGACTAGAGTCAAATAGAGTCGAATACTGCCAAAAAGAGCCGAATAGAGTGGAAAAGAGCCGAATAGAACCGAATCGAGTTTAATGGAGCAGAAAGGAGATGAATCGAGCTGATATGACCCGAATCAGGTCGAGTCCCATTCAAGAGTGTCGAATAGCATAGAACAGATTACAGTAGGCTAAGTTAGGGTAGGGTAGGGTAGAATAGAGTGCAGTAGAACAGAACAGAAGAGAACTGAACTGAAAGAATAGGGTCGAGACTAGCAGAGTATAGAAGAGTAGAGTAGAGTCGAACATTGCCGAATAGAGCCAAATAGAGCCCAAAAGAGCTAAATGGATAGAAAAAAAGACATATCACGCCGAATCCTGTGGAATCGTGCCGTATCGCGTCGAATCCCGTCGAATTGCATTGAATCTGATCAATTCCAATCCAATCAAATAGAATAGACTACAGTAGGGTAGAGTACAATACAATACAGTAGAGAATAGTTTAGGATGGAGTAGAATGGTGTAGCATGGAGTCGAGTGGAGTCGAAAAGAGATAATAGAGTTGAGTAGAGTCTAATAGAGCCGAATAGAGCTGAATAGAGCCTATTCGAGCTGACTGGAGCCGAATGGAGCCGATTAGAGCTGAATCGAACCGATTTGAGCCGATTGGGGATGAATGGAGTGGAAAGGAGCCGATTTGAGCCGAATCGCATCGAGATGCGTGGAACCGAATCCAGTAGAATAGATTAGATTAGGGTAGGATGGAATAGAGTAGACTTGAACACAGTAGAAGAGAATGGAAAGGATACAATAGAATAGAGTAGAAAAGGGTAGAGCAGAGCAGAATAGTGTAGAGTAGAATAGAGTAGAGTAGAACAGAGTCGAATCAAGCTGAATGGAGACAAAACGAGACAAATCGCGTCGAATGGCGTCGAATCCCATCGAATCAATTACAATAGGGTATAGTAGAAGAGCGTAGAATGGAGTAGAATGGTGTGCAATGGAATCGAGTAGAGTAGAAAAGAGCTGAAGAGAGCCGAAGAGGGCCAAAGAGGGCCAAATCGAGCTGAATTGAGCGAAATCGAGCCGAATCCAGTGAATCGAGCCTAATGGAGCCAAATCGAGCCTAATCGAGCTGAATCGACACTATTCGAGACAAATGGAGCCGAATGGACATGAATCACACCGATTCGGCCCCTAGTCGCGTCAAAATTTCTCGAATTCAATTGAATAGACTAGAGTAGGGGAGGTTCGGGTAGGCTAGAGTAGGGTAGAATAGAGTAGAATAGAATAAAACAGAACAGAACACAACAAAATAGAACAGAACAACACAGAACGAATACAGAAAAGAGTAGGCTAGAGTAGAATAGAGGGGAATAGAGTAGAGTAGAATAGATTTGAACAGAGCCGAATCACGTCGAAATGGGTTGAATCAAATCCAATCAAGTGGATTACAATACCTTAGAGTTGGGTAGCACAGGGTAGGGTAGAATAGAGTAGAATCGTACAGAACAGAGTAGAAACAATACAATAGAGTAGAGAAGAGTAGAATAGAGCTGAATAGAGCCAAATGCAGACAAAATGAGAGGAATCGTGTAGAAGCAAGTAGAGTAAATTAGAGTGGTGTTGGGTAGGGTAGAGCAGAATAGAGTAGAACAGTGTGGAATGAATAGAATGGAGTAGAATGGAGTCAAGTAGAAACGAATAGAGTAGAAAAGAGTCGAATAGAGCAGAATAGGGCCGAAGAAGGCCAAATCGAGCAGATTCGAAGCGATTCAAGCCAAAACAAGCTGAATGGAGCCTAACTGAGCCGAATAGAGCCGAATCGAGCCGATTCAAGCTTCATCGCCTCGAATCGCGTTCAACGCGTCAAATCCAATCGAGACGTATAGATTAGAGAAGGGGAGGGGAGGGTAGAATAGAACAGAGTAGAGTGGAATAGAAGAGATTAGAACAGAATAGAAGGAATAGAATCGAGTAGAATCGAGTGGAAAAGAGTAGAGTCGAATACAGTCGAATAGAGCCGAATAAGCTGAATAGAGACGAATGGAGCTGAATACAGCCGAAAAGAGCTGTATACTGCCGAATCACACCTAATCGAGCGGAATCAAGCAGAATCGCACTGACTGTCACCGAACAGCGTCGAATCGAATCAGGTCGAATCGAGTCGAGTCACATCGTTTTGAATCAAACAAGGTCAAATCGCTTCATATCGTGTCGAATCCCATCGAATCACGTCGAATAACTTCGAATTGCGTCAAACCTCAGAGAATCCTACTGAATCACGTCGAGTCGCATGGAATCTCATCAAATCCCTTCAGATCTTGCCGAATCCAGTCAAGTCCTATCAAATCGCTTTGCACGGAACCGAATTGAATCCAATAGATTAAAGTAGGGTAGGTTCGGGTGGGGTGCCGTTGGGTCGGGTAGAGTAGAATAGAATAGAGTACAACAGAATAGGAGAGAATAGAACAGAACAGAAAGAATACAACAGAATAGAATAGAGTCAAAGAGAGAGAACATAGCCGAATTGAGCCGAGTGGAGACAAAACGAGACGAATCACGTCCGGTTGCTTCGAATCGCGTCAAATCAAATCGAATCGAATAGAAGAGATTAGGGTAGGGAAGGGTAGAATAGAAGAGAGGAAAATAGTGAGGAATGGAGTTGAACGGAGTCCAATAGAGACGGATAGATATGAATAGAGTACAAAAGAGTCTAATAGAGCAGAATAGGGCCGAATAGGCCCAAATAAGGCCTAATCGAGCAGAATACAGCAGAATCGATGGAATTCAAGCCTAATCGAGCCGAATGGAGTGAAATGGAGCCAAGTCGAGCCGAATAGAGTCGATTCGAACTGAATCGAGCTAATTCAAGATTAATCACGTCAAATCGCGTGGAAATACGTCACATCGAATCTACTGAAATAGATTAGGGAAGGGGAGGGGAGGGGCGGGTGGGTAGAACAGAACAGAATAGTACAGAATAGAATATAGTACAGTAGGGTAGAGTAGAGAGAGTAAAGCAGACAAGAGTAGAGCAGAGTAGAATTGAGTCAAATAGAGTCAAAGAGTGCAGGATATAGCTGAATAGAGCCAATTCTGGCCGAATCGAGTCAAATGGAAACAAAACGCGATGAATCACACCGAATTGCTTCGAATCGCATCCAATCGAATAGATTAGAGTATCGTAGGGTAGAGTAGGATAGCGTAGAATGGAGAAGAGTGGAGTCAAATGGAGTCCAACAGAGACAAATAGAGTAGAAAAGAGTCGAATCGAGCCAAATAGGGCCGAATAAGGCTGAAACGAGTGGAAACGAGCTTAATTGAAGCGATTCGAGCCAAATCGAGCTGAATCGAGCTGATGTTGCAGAATCGAGCCGACTCAAGCGTGATGGTGTCTGGTCGCATCGAAATGCTTTGAATCGAATCAAATGGAATTGATTAGAATAGGTTAGGGTAGGGTAGTTTATGATAGGAAGACTAGGGTAGATGCAAGTAGACTACATTAGAGTAGACAAGAGAAGGCTAGAGTAGAAGCCTAGACTAGTAAGCTGGACTAGTCAGCTAGACTAGTGGCATAGAGCAGTAGCCTAGACAACTAGTCTTGAATAGTACCCTAAGTCAGTAATCTGAACGAGTACCCTTGCCTGAACTCTTAGCCTAATCTAGTACCCTTGCCTTAACTAGTAGTCCTAATAAGTACCCTTGCCTTAACCAGTAGTCTTCACTAGTACCCTTGCCTTCACTAGTAGTACATCCTTAACAAGTAGCCTGAACTGGTACCCTTGCCTTAACCAGTACCCTCAACAAGTACCCATGCCTTAACTAGTAGCCTGGCCTTAACTAGTGCCCTTGCA
Organism: Loxodonta africana; assembly: GCF_030014295.1. Classification (NCBI taxonomy): domain Eukaryota; kingdom Metazoa; phylum Chordata; class Mammalia; order Proboscidea; family Elephantidae; genus Loxodonta; species Loxodonta africana. Next base: position 19,388 of record NW_026975561.1, read on the forward strand.
TAACTAGTACCCTGGCCTTAACTAGTAGCCTGAACTAGTACACTTGCCTTAAGGAGTACCCTTGCCCGAACTACTCCCCTTAATTAGGACCCTTATTGAGTAACCCTAAGTAGTAGAGTATGGTACGGTGGGGTAGCATAGGGTAGGGAAGCATACGGTGGAACAGAGAAAATAGAAGGAAATAGAATAGAACAGCATAGGTCAGGGTAGGTTAGCTTAGTGCAGGGTATGGTAGAGTAGCATAGGATGGAATCGAGAAAATAGAAAAGGAGACTAGAAAAGAGCAGACTAGATTAGGATAGGCTAGGGTGGGGGAGGGTTTTGTAGAATACAGTAGTGTAGAATGGAATAGAATGGTGTGGAATGGAGTCAAATGGATTCAAACAGAGATGAATAGAGTAGAAAAGAGTTGAATAGAGCCGAATAACGCTGAATAGGACCACATATGACCAAAATGAGCCGAATCGAGTCGAGTCGACCAGATTCGGGATGAATGGAGCCTGGTGGAGCTGAAATGAGCCAAATAGAGACAATCTGAACCCAGCAAAATCAAGCCAAAACACACTTAATTGCATCCTATTGCATCGGATCTCGTCGAATTCCATCAAATCCCACCAAAACGCATCAAATCTCGCGGAATCTCACCGAATCCCATCGAATTGTCTCAAATCGGGTCGAATGGTGTCAAACGGAATGGAATCGAATTAAATTGAATAGATTGGAGTAGTGTAGGTTAGACTGGGATTCAGTAGGGAAGGGCACAGAAGAATAGAATAGAGTAGAACAGAAGAGAATACCAAGAGTAGAATGGAGTAGAGTTGAGTAGAGTGGAATAGTCAGAGTCGGGTAGTGCAGAATATAGATGAATAGATCCAATTCAAGCCGAATCGATTCGAATGGAGAGGAAAGGAGACAAATCGTGATGAATCGAATCGATTAGAATAGATTAGAGTAGGGTAGGGTAGAACAGAATAGAATAGAGTAGAAAAGAGTAGAATGGTGTGGAATGGAGTTGAATGGAGCCAAATAGAGACAAATAAAGTAGAAAGGGTTGAGTAGAGCTGAACAGGGCTGAATAAGGTTCACTCAAGCCTAATTATGCTGAATTGAGCAGAATCGAGACGAATTGACCCAATTCAAGCCAAATAGAGCTAAATCGAGCCGATTCAAGCCTAATCACATGGAATCGCGTCAAAATGCGTTGAATCGAATAGATTTGAGTAGAGGAGGGTACGGCAGGAGAGGCTAGACTACAACACAACAGAACACAATAGAAAGAAGAGAACAGAATTAAGTAGAGTCGGGTCCAGTAGAATAGAGTCAAATTGAGTTGAAGAGAGCCGAAAAGAGCCAAACAGAGCTGAATACAGCCGAATTGACCAAATTCAAGGTGAATCGAGATGAATCATGTCGAGTCGTTTGAAACGTGTCGAATCGAATCAAATAGATTAGTGTGGGGAAGGTAAGGTTGGGGTGGGGTACAGAAGAATAGAATAGAGTAGAATAAAACAGTACAGAAAGAATCGAGTAGACTAGAGTCAAATAGAGTCGAATACTGCCAAAAAGAGCCAAATAGAGTGGAAAAGAGCCGAATAGAACCGAATCGAGTTTAATGGAGCAGAAAGGAGATGAATCGAGCCGATATGACCCGAATCAGGTCGAATCCCATTCAAGTGTGTCGAACAGCATAGAACAGATTACAGTAGGCTAAGTTAGGGTACGGTAGGGTAGAATAGAGTGCAGTAGAACAGAAGAGAACTGAACTGAAAGAATAGGGTCGAGACGAGCAGAGTATAGAAGAGTAGAGTAGAGCAGAGTCGAACATTGCCGAATAGAGCGAAATAGAGCCCAAAAGAGCTAAATGGATAGAAACCAAGACGAATCACGCCGAATCCCGTGGAATCGTGCCGTATCGCGTCGAATCCCGTCGAATTGCATTGAATCTGATCAATTCCAATCCAATCAAATAGAATAGACTAGAGTAGGATAGAGTACAATACAATACAGTAGAGAATAGTTTAGGATGGAGTAGAATGGTGTAACATGGAGTCGAGTGGAGTCGAAAAGAGATAATAGAGTTGAGTAGAGTCTAATAGAGCCGAATAGAGCTGAATAGAGCCTATTCGAGCTGACTAGAGCCGAATGGAGCCGATTAGAGCTGAATCGAACCGATTTGAGCCGATTGGGGATGAATGGAGTGGAAAGGAGCCGATTTGAGCCGAGTCGCATCGAGATGCGTGGAATCGAATCCAGTAGAATAGATTAGATTAGGGTAGGATGGAATAGAGTAGACTTGAACACAGTAGAAGAGAATGGAAAGGATACAATAGAATAGAGTAGAAAAGGGTAGAGCAGAGCAGAATAGTGTAGAGTAGAATAGAGTAGAGTAGAACAGAGTCGAATCAAGCTGAATGGAGACGAAACGAGACAAATCGCGTCGAATGGCGTCGAATCCCATCGAATCAATTACAGTAGGGTATAGTAGAAGTGCGTAGAATGGAGTAGAATGGTGTGCAATGGAATCGAGTAGAGTAGAAAAGAGCTGAAGAGAGCCGAAGAGGGCCAAAGAGGGCGAAATCGAGCTGAATTGAGTGAAATCGAGCCGAATCCAGTGAATCGAGCCTAATGGAGCCAAATCGAGCCTAATCGAGCTGAATCGACACTATTCGAGACAAATGGGAGGCGAATGGACATGAATCACACCGATTCGGCCCCTAGTCGCGTCAAAATTTCTCGAATTCAATTGAATAGACTAGAGTAGGGGAGGTTCGGGTAGGCTAGAGTAGGGTAGAATAGAGTAGAATAGAATAAAACAGAACAGAACACAACAAAATAGAACAGAACAACACAGAACGAATACAGAAAAGAGTAGGCTAGAGTAGAATAGAGGGGAATAGAGTAGAGTAGAATAGATTTGAACAGAGCCGAATCACGTCGAAATGGGTTGAATCAAATCCAATCAAGTGGATTACAATACCTTAGAGTTGGGTAGCACAGGGTAGGGTAGAATAGAGTAGAATCGTACAGAACAGAGTAGAAACAATACAATAGAGTAGAGAAGAGTAGAATAGAGCTGAATAGAGCCAAATGCAGACAAAATGAGAGGAATCGTGTAGAAGCAAGTAGAGTAAATTAGAGTGGTGTTGGGTAGGGTAGAGCAGAATAGAGTAGAACAGTGTGGAATGAATAGAATGGAGTAGAATGGAGTCAAGTAGAAACGAATAGAGTAGAAAAGAGTCGAATAGAGCAGAATAGGGCCGAAGAAGGCCAAATCGAGCAGATTCGAAGCGATTCAAGCCAAAACAAGCTGAATGGAGCCTAACTGAGCCGAATAGAGCCGAATCGAGCCGATTCAAGCTTCATCGCCTCGAATCGCGTTCAACGCGTCAAATCCAATCGAGACGTATAGATTAGAGAAGGGGAGGGGAGGGTAGAATAGAACAGAGTAGAGTGGAATAGAAGAGATTAGAACAGAATAGAAGGAATAGAATCGAGTAGAATCGAGTGGAAAAGAGTAGAGTCGAATACAGTCGAATAGAGCCGAATAAGCTGAATAGAGACGAATGGAGCTGAATACAGCCGAAAAGAGCTGTATACTGCCGAATCACACCTAATCGAGCGGAATCAAGCAGAATCGCACTGACTGTCACCGAACAGCGTCGAATCGAATCAGGTCGAATCGAGTCGAGTCACATCGTTTTGAATCAAACAAGGTCAAATCGCTTCATATCGTGTCGAATCCCATCGAATCACGTCGAATAACTTCGAATTGCGTCAAACCTCAGAGAATCCTACTGAATCACGTCGAGTCGCATGGAATCTCATCAAATCCCTTCAGATCTTGCCGAATCCAGTCAAGTCCTATCAAATCGCTTTGCACGGAACCGAATTGAATCCAATAGATTAAAGTAGGGTAGGTTCGGGTGGGGTGCCGTTGGGTCGGGTAGGGTAGAATAGAATAGAGTACAACAGAATAGGAGAGAATAGAACAGAACAGAAAGAATACAACAGAATAGAATAGAGTCAAAGAGAGAGAATATAGCCGAATTGAGCCGAGTGGAGACAAAACGAGACGAATCACGTCCGGTTGCTTCGAATCGCGTCAAATCAAATCGAATCGAATAGAAGAGATTAGGGTAGGGAAGGGTAGAATAGAAGAGAGGAAAATAGTGAGGAATGGAGTTGAACGGAGTCCAATAGAGACGGATAGATATGAATAGAGTACAAAAGAGTCTAATAGAGCAGAATAGGGCCGAATAGGCCCAAATAAGGCCTAATTGAGCAGAATCCAGCAGAATCGATGGAATTCAAGCCTAATCGAGCCGAATGGAGTGAAATGGAGCCAAGTCGAGCCGAATAGAGTCGATTCGAACTGAATCGAGCTAATTCAAGATTAATCACGTCAAATCGCGTGGAAATACGTCACATCGAATCTACTGAAATAGATTAGGGAAGGGGAGGGGAGGGGCGGGTGGGTAGAACAGAACAGAATAGTACAGAATAGAATATAGTACAGTAGGGTAGAGTAGAGAGAGTAAAGCAGACAAGAGTAGAGCAGTGTAGAATTGAGTCAAATAGAGTCAAAGAGTGCAGGATATAGCTGAATAGAGCCAATTCTGTCCGAATCGAGTCAAATGGAAACAAAACGAGATGAATCACACCGAATTGCTTCGAATCGCATCCAATCGAATAGATTAGAGTATCGTAGGGTAGAGTAGGATAGCGTAGAATGGAGAAGAGTGGAGTCAAATGGAGTCGAACAGAGACAAATAGAGTAGAAAAGAGTCGAATCGAGCCAAATAGGGCCGAATAAGGCTGAACCGAGTGGAAACGAGCTGAATTGAAGCGATTCGAGCCAAATCGAGCTGAATCGAGCTGATGTTGCAGAATCGAGCCGACTCAAGCGTGATGGTGTCTGGTCGCATCGAAATGCTTTGAATCGAATCAAATGGAATTGATTAGAATAGGTTAGGGTAGGGTAGTTTATGATAGGAAGACTAGGGTAGATGCAAGTAGACTACATTAGAGTAGACAAGAGAAGGCTAGAGTAGAAGCCTAGACTAGTAAGCTGGACTAGTCAGCTAGACTAGTGGCATAGAGCAGTAGCCTAGACAACTAGTCTTGAATAGTACCCTAAGTCAGTAATCTGAACGAGTACCCTTGCCTGAACTCTTAGCCTAATCTAGTACCCTTGCCTTAACTAGTAGTCCTAACAAGTACCCTTGCCTTAACCAGTAGTCTTCACTAGTACCCTTGCCTTCACTAGTAGTACATCCTTAACAAGTAGCCTGAACTGGTACCCTTGCCTTAACCAGTACCCTCAACAAGTACCCATGCCTTAACTAGTAGCCTGGCCTTAACTAGTGCCCTTGCATAACTAGTACCCTGGCCTTAACTAGTAGCCTGAACTAGTACACTTGCCTTAAGGAGTACCCTTGCCCGAACTACTCCCCTTAATTAGGACCCTTATTGAGTAACCCTAAGTAGTAGAGTATGGTACGGTGGGGTAGCATAGGGTAGGGAAGCATACGGTGGAACAGAGAAAATAGAAGGAAATAGAATAGAACAGCATAGGTCAGGGTAGGTTAGCTTAGTGCAGGGTATGGTAGAGTAGCATAGGATGGAATCGAGAAAATAGAAAAGGAGACTAGAAAAGAGCAGACTAGATTAGGATAGGCTAGGGTGGGGGAGGGTTTTGTAGAATACAGTAGTGTAGAATGGAATAGAATGGTGTGGAATGGAGTCAAATGGATTCAAACAGAGATGAATAGAGTAGAAAAGAGTTGAATAGAGCCGAATAACGCTGAATAGGACCACATATGACCAAAATGAGCCGAATCGAGTCGAGTCGACCAGATTCGGGATGAATGGAGCCTGGTGGAGCTGAAATGAGCCAAATAGAGACAATCTGAACCCAGCAAAATCAAGCCAAAACACACTTAATTGCATCCTATTGCATCGGATCTCGTCGAATTCCATCAAATCCCACCAAAACGCATCAAATCTCGCGGAATCTCACCGAATCCCATCGAATTGTCTCAAATCGGGTCGAATGGTGTCAAACGGAATGGAATCGAATTAAATTGAATAGATTGGAGTAGTGTAGGTTAGACTGGGATTCAGTAGGGAAGGGCACAGAAGAATAGAATAGAGTAGAACAGAAGAGAATACCAAGAGTAGAATGGAGTAGAGTTGAGTAGAGTGGAATAGTCAGAGTCGGGTAGTGCAGAATATAGATGAATAGATCCAATTCAAGCCGAATCGATTCGAATGGAGAGGAAAGGAGACAAATCGTGATGAATCGAATCGATTAGAATAGATTAGAGTAGGGTAGGGTAGAACAGAATAGAATAGAGTAGAAAAGAGTAGAATGGTGTGGAATGGAGTTGAATGGAGCCAAATAGAGACAAATAAAGTAGAAAGGGTTGAGTAGAGCTGAACAGGGCTGAATAAGGTTCACTCGAGCCTAATTATGCTGAATTGAGCAGAATCGAGACGAATTGACCCAATTCAAGCCAAATAGAGCTAAATCGAGCCGATTCAAGCCTAATCACATGGAATCGCGTCAAAATGCGTTGAATCGAATAGATTTGAGTAGAGGAGGGTACGGCAGGAGAGGCTAGACTACAACACAACAGAACACAATAGAAAGAAGAGAACAGAATTAAGTAGAGTCGGGTCCAGTAGAATAGAGTCAAATTGAGTTGAAGAGAGCCGAAAAGAGCCAAACAGAGCTGAATACAGCCGAATTGACCAAATTCAAGGTGAATCGAGATGAATCATGTCGAGTCGTTTGAAACGTGTCGAATCGAATCAAATAGATTAGTGTGGGGAAGGTAAGGTTGGGTTGGGGTACAGAAGAATAGAATAGAGTAGAATAAAACAGTACAGAAAGAATCGAGTAGACTAGAGTCAAATAGAGTCGAATACTGCCAAAAAGAGCCAAATAGAGTGGAAAAGAGCCGAATAGAACCGAATCGAGTTTAATGGAGCAGAAAGGAGATGAATCGAGCCGATATGACCCGAATCAGGTCGAATCCCATTCAAGTGTGTCGAACAGCATAGAACAGATTACAGTAGGCTAAGTTAGGGTACGGTAGGGTAGAATAGAGTGCAGTAGAACAGAAGAGAACTGAACTGAAAGAATAGGGTCGAGACGAGCAGAGTATAGAAGAGTAGAGTAGAGCAGAGTCGAACATTGCCGAATAGAGCCAAATAGAGCCCAAAAGAGCTAAATGGATAGAAACCAAGACGAATCACGCCGAATCCCGTGGAATCGTGCCGTATCGCGTCGAATCCCGTCGAATTGCATTGAATCTGATCAATTCCAATCCAATCAAATAGAATAGACTAGAGTAGGATAGAGTACAATACAATACAGTAGAGAATAGTTTAGGATGGAGTAGAATGGTGTAACATGGAGTCGAGTGGAGTCGAAAAGAGATAATAGAGTTGAGTAGAGTCTAATAGAGCCGAATAGAGCTGAATAGAGCCTATTCGAGCTGACTAGAGCCGAATGGAGCCGATTAGAGCTGAATCGAACCGATTTGAGCCGATTGGGGATGAATGGAGTGGAAAGGAGCCGATTTGAGCCGAGTCGCATCGAGATGCGTGGAATCGAATCCAGTAGAATAGATTAGATTAGGGTAGGATGGAATAGAGTAGACTTGAACACAGTAGAAGAGAATGGAAAGGATACAATAGAATAGAGTAGAAAAGGGTAGAGCAGAGCAGAATAGTGTAGAGTAGAATAGAGTAGAGTAGAACAGAGTCGAATCAAGCTGAATGGAGACGAAACGAGACAAATCGCGTCGAATGGCGTCGAATCCCATCGAATCAATTACAGTAGGGTATAGTAGAAGTGCGTAGAATGGAGTAGAATGGTGTGCAATGGAATCGAGTAGAGTAGAAAAGAGCTGAAGAGAGCCGAAGAGGGCCAAAGAGGGCGAAATCGAGCTGAATTGAGTGAAATCGAGCCGAATCCAGTGAATCGAGCCTAATGGAGCCAAATCGAGCCTAATCGAGCTGAATCGACACTATTCGAGACAAATGGGAGGCGAATGGACATGAATCACACCGATTCGGCCCCTAGTCGCGTCAAAATTTCTCGAATTCAATTGAATAGACTAGAGTAGGGGAGGTTCGGGTAGGCTAGAGTAGGGTAGAATAGAGTAGAATAGAATAAAACAGAACAGAACACAACAAAATAGAACAGAACAACACAGAACGAATACAGAAAAGAGTAGGCTAGAGTAGAATAGAGGGGAATAGAGTAGAGTAGAATAGATTTGAACAGAGCCGAATAACGTCGAAATGGGTTGAATCAAATCCAATCAAGTGGATTACAATACCTTAGAGTTGGGTAGCACAGGGTAGGGTAGAATAGAGTAGAATCGTACAGAACAGAGTAGAAACAATACAATAGAGTAGAGAAGAGTAGAATAGAGCTGAATAGAGCCAAATGCAGACAAAATGAGAGGAATCGTGTAGAAGCAAGTAGAGTAAATTAGAGTGGTGTTGGGTAGGGTAGAGCAGAATAGAGTAGAACAGTGTGGAATGAATAGAATGGAGTAGAATGGAGTCAAGTAGAAACGAATAGAGTAGAAAAGAGTCGAATAGAGCAGAATAGGGCCGAAGAAGGCCAAATCGAGCAGATTCGAAGCGATTCAAGCCAAAACAAGCTGAATGGAGCCTAACTGAGCCGAATAGAGCCGAATCGAGCCGATTCAAGCTTCATCGCCTCGAATCGCGTTCAACGCGTCAAATCCAATCGAGACGTATAGATTAGAGAAGGGGAGGGGAGGGTAGAATAGAACAGAGTAGAGTGGAATAGAAGAGATTAGAACAGAATAGAAGGAATAGAATCGAGTAGAATCGAGTGGAAAAGAGTAGAGTCGAATACAGTCGAATAGAGCCGAATAAGCTGAATAGAGACGAATGGAGCTGAATACAGCCGAAAAGAGCTGTATACTGCCGAATCACACCTAATCGAGCGGAATCAAGCAGAATCGCACTGACTGTCACCGAACAGCGTCGAATCGAATCAGGTCGAATCGAGTCGAGTCACATCGTTTTGAATCAAACAAGGTCAAATCGCTTCATATCGTGTCGAATCCCATCGAATCACGTCGAATAACTTCGAATTGCGTCAAACCTCAGAGAATCCTACTGAATCACGTCGAGTCGCATGGAATCTCATCAAATCCCTTCAGATCTTGCCGAATCCAGTCAAGTCCTATCAAATCGCTTTGCACGGAACCGAATTGAATCCAATAGATTAAAGTAGGGTAGGTTCGGGTGGGGTGCCGTTGGGTCGGGTAGGGTAGAATAGAATAGAGTACAACAGAATAGGAGAGAATAGAACAGAACAGAAAGAATACAACAGAATAGAATAGAGTCAAAGAGAGAGAATATAGCCGAATTGAGCCGAGTGGAGACAAAACGAGACGAATCACGTCCGGTTGCTTCGAATCGCGTCAAATCAAATCGAATCGAATAGAAGAGATTAGGGTAGGGAAGGGTAGAATAGAAGAGAGGAAAATAGTGAGGAATGGAGTTGAACGGAGTCCAATAGAGACGGATAGATATGAATAGAGTACAAAAGAGTCTAATAGAGCAGAATAGGGCCGAATAGGCCCAAATAAGGCCTAATTGAGCAGAATCCAGCAGAATCGATGGAATTCAAGCCTAATCGAGCCGAATGGAGTGAAATGGAGCCAAGTCGAGCCGAATAGAGTCGATTCGAACTGAATCGAGCTAATTCAAGATTAATCACGTCAAATCGCGTGGAAATACGTCACATCGAATCTACTGAAATAGATTAGGGAAGGGGAGGGGAGGGGCGGGTGGGTAGAACAGAACAGAATAGTACAGAATAGAATATAGTACAGTAGGGTAGAGAAGAGAGAGTAAAGCAGACAAGAGTAGAGCAGTGTAGAATTGAGTCAAATAGAGTCAAAGAGTGCAGGATATAGCTGAATAGAGCCAATTCTGGCCGAATCGAGTCAAATGGAAACAAAACGAGATGAATCACACCGAATTGCTTCGAATCGCATCCAATCGAATAGATTAGAGTATCGTAGGGTAGAGTAGGATAGCGTAGAATGGAGAAGAGTGGAGTCAAATGGAGTCGAACAGAGACAAATAGAGTAGAAAAGAGTCGAATCGAGCCAAATAGGGCCGAATAAGGCTGAACCGAGTGGAAACGAGCTGAATTGAAGCGATTCGAGCCAAATCGAGCTGAATCGAGCTGATGTTGCAGAATCGAGCCGACTCAAGCGTGATGGTGTCTGGTCGCATCGAAATGCTTTGAATCGAATCAAATGGAATTGATTAGAATAGGTTAGGGTAGGGTAGTTTATGATAGGAAGACTAGGGTAGATGCAAGTAGACTACATTAGAGTAGACAAGAGAAGGCTAGAGTAGAAGCCTAGACTAGTAAGCTGGACTAGTCAGCTAGACTAGTGGCATAGAGCAGTAGCCTAGACAACTAGTCTTGAATAGTACCCTAAGTCAGTAATCTGAACGAGTACCCTTGCCTGAACTCTTAGCCTAATCTAGTACCCTTGCCTTAACTAGTAGTCCTAACAAGTACCCTTGCCTTAACCAGTAGTCTTCACTAGTACCCTTGCCTTCACTAGTAGTACATCCTTAACAAGTAGCCTGAACTGGTACCCTTGCCTTAACCAGTACCCTCAACAAGTACCCATGCCTTAACTAGTAGCCTGGCCTTAACTAGTGCCCTTGCATAACTAGTACCCTGGCCTTAACTAGTAGCCTGAACTAGTACACTTGCCTTAAGGAGTACCCTTGCCCGAACTACTCCCCTTAATTAGGACCCTTATTGAGTAACCCTAAGTAGTAGAGTATGGTACGGTGGGGTAGCATAGGGTAGGGAAGCATACGGTGGAACAGAGAAAATAGAAGGAAATAGAATAGAACAGCATAGGTCAGGGTAGGTTAGCTTAGTGCAGGGTATGGTAGAGTAGCATAGGATGGAATCGAGAAAATAGAAAAGGAGACTAGAAAAGAGCAGACTAGATTAGGATAGGCTAGGGTGGGGGAGGGTTTTGTAGAATACAGTAGTGTAGAATGGAATAGAATGGTGTGGAATGGAGTCAAATGGATTCAAACAGAGATGAATAGAGTAGAAAAGAGTTGAATAGAGCCGAATAACGCTGAATAGGACCACATATGACCAAAATGAGCCGAATCGAGTCGAGTCGACCAGATTCGGGATGAATGGAGCCTGGTGGAGCTGAAATGAGCCAAATAGAGACAATCTGAACCCAGCAAAATCAAGCCAAAACACACTTAATTGCATCCTATTGCATCGGATCTCGTCGAATTCCATCAAATCCCACCAAAACGCATCAAATCTCGCGGAATCTCACCGAATCCCATCGAATTGTCTCAAATCGGGTCGAATGGTGTCAAACGGAATGGAATCGAATTAAATTGAATAGATTGGAGTAGTGTAGGTTAGACTGGGATTCAGTAGGGAAGGGCACAGAAGAATAGAATAGAGTAGAACAGAAGAGAATACCAAGAGTAGAATGGAGTAGAGTTGAGTAGAGTGGAATAGTCAGAGTCGGGTAGTGCAGAATATAGATGAATAGATCCAATTCAAGCCGAATCGATTCGAATGGAGAGGAAAGGAGACAAATCGTGATGAATCGAATCGATTAGAATAGATTAGAGTAGGGTAGGGTAGAACAGAATAGAATAGAGTAGAAAAGAGTAGAATGGTGTGGAATGGAGTTGAATGGAGCCAAATAGAGACAAATAAAGTAGAAAGGGTTGAGTAGAGCTGAACAGGGCTGAATAAGGTTCACTCGAGCCTAATTATGCTGAATTGAGCAGAATCGAGACGAATTGACCCAATTCAAGCCAAATAGAGCTAAATCGAGCCGATTCAAGCCTAATCACATGGAATCGCGTCAAAATGCGTTGAATCGAATAGATTAGAGTAGAGGAGGGTACAGCAGGAGAGGCTAGACTACAACACAACAGAACACAATAGAAAGAAGAGAATAGAATTAAGTAGAGTCGGGTCCAGTAGAATAGAGTCAAATTGAGTTGAAGAGAGCCGAAAAGAGCCAAACAGAGCTGAATACAGCCGAATTGACCAAATTCAAGGTGAATCGAGATGAATCATGTCGAGTCGTTTGAAACGTGTCGAATCGAATCAAATAGATTAGTGTGGGGAAGGTAAGGTTAGGGTGGGGTACAGAAGAATAGAATAGAGTAGAATAGAACAGAACAGAAAGAATCGAGTAGACTAGAGTCAAATAGAGTCGAATACTGCCAAAAAGAGCCAAATAGAGTGGAAAAGAGCCGAATAGAACCGAATCGAGTTTAATGGAGCAGAAAGGAGATGAATCGAGCCGATATGACCCGAATCAGGTCGAATCCCATTCAAGTGTGTCGAACAGCATAGAACAGATTACAGTAGGCTAAGTTAGGGTACGGTAGGGTAGAATAGAGTGCAGTAGAACAGAAGAGAACTGAACTGAAAGAATAGGGTCGAGACGAGCAGAGTATAGAAGAGTAGAGTAGAGCAGAGTCGAACATTGCCGAATAGAGCCAAATAGAGCCCAAAAGAGCTAAATGGATAGAAACCAAGACGAATCACGCCGAATCCCGTGGAATCGTGCCGTATCGCGTCGAATCCCGTCGAATTGCATTGAATCTGATCAATTCCAATCCAATCAAATAGAATAGACTACAGTAGGGTAGAGTACAATACAATACAGTAGAGAATAGTTTAGGATGGAGTAGAATGGTGTAGCATGGAGTCGAGTGGAGTCGAAAAGAGATAATAGAGTTGAGTAGAGTCTAATAGAGCCGAATAGAGCTGAATAGAGCCTATTCGAGCTGACTAGAGCCGAATGGAGCCGATTAGAGCTGAACCGAACCGATTTGAGCCGATTGGGGATGAATGGAGTGGAAAGGAGCCGATTTGAGCCGAATCGCATCGAGATGCGTGGAATCGAATCCAGTAGAATAGATTAGATTAGGGTAGGATGGAATAGAGTAGACTTGAACACAGTAGAAGAGAATGGAAAGGATACAATAGAATAGAGTAGAAAAGGGTAGAGCAGAGCAGAATAGTGTAGAGTAGAATAGAGTAGAGTAGAACAGAGTCGAATCAAGCTGAATGGAGACGAAACGAGACAAATCGCGTCGAATGGCGTCGAATCCCATCGAATCAATTACAGTAGGGTATAGTAGAAGAGCGTAGAATGGAGTAGAATGGTGTGCAATGGAATCGAGTAGAGTAGAAAAGAGCTGAAGAGAGCCGAAGAGGGCCAAAGAGGGCCAAATCGAGCTGAATTGAGCGAAATCGAGCCGAATCCAGTGAGTCGAGCCTAATGGAGCCAAATCGAGCCTAATCGAGCTGAATCGACACTATTCGAGACAAATGGGAGCCGAATGGACATGAATCACACCGATTCGGCCCCTAGTCGCGTCAAAATTTCTCGAATTCAATTGAATAGACTAGAGTAGGGGAGGTTCGGGTAGGCTAGAGTAGGGTAGAATAGAGTAGAATAGAATAAAACAGAACAGAACACAACAAAATAGAACAGAACAACACAGAACGAATACAGAAAAGAGTAGGCTAGAGTAGAATAGAGGGGAATAGAGTAGAGTAGAATAGATTTGAACAGAGCCGAATCACGTCGAAATGGGTTGAATCAAATCCAATCAAGTGGATTACAATACCTTAGAGTTGGGTAGCACAGGGTAGGGTAGAATAGAGTAGAATCGTACAGAACAGAGTAGAAACAATACAATAGAGTAGAGAAGAGTAGAATAGAGCTGAATAGAGCCAAATGCACACAAAATGAGAGGAATCGTGTAGAAGCAAGTAGAGTAAATTAGAGTGGTGTTGGGTAGGGTAGAGCAGAATAGAGTAGAATAGTGTAGAATAGGGTGGAATGAATAGAATGGAGTAGAATGGAGTCAAATAGAAACGAATAGAGTAGGAAAGAGTCGAATAGAGCAGAATAGGGCCGAAGAAGGCCAAATCGAGCAGATTCGAAGCGATTCAAGCCAAAACAAGCTGAATGGAGCCTAACTGAGCCGAATAGAGCCAAATCGAGCCGAATCGAGCCATTCAAGCTTCATCGCCTCCAATCGCGTTCAACGCGTCAAATCCAATCGAGACGTATAGATTAGAGAAGGGGAGGGGAGGGGAGGGTAGAATAGAACAGAGTAGAGTGGAATAGAAGAGATTAGAACAGAATAGAAGGAATAGAATCAAGTAGAATAGAGTGGAAAAGAGTAGTCGAATACAGTCGAATAGAGCCGAATAAGCTGAATAGAGACGAATGGAGCTGAATACAGCTGAAAAGAGCTGTATACTGCCAAATCACACCTAATCGAGCGGAATCAAGCAGAATCGCACTGTCACCGAACAGCATCGAATCGAATCAGGTCGAATCGAGTCGAGTCACATCGTTTTGAATCAAACAAGGTCAAATCGCTTCATATCGTGTCGAATCCCATCGAATCACGTCGAATAACTTCGAATTGCGTCAAACCTCAGAGAATCCTACTGAATCACATCGAGTCGCATGGAATCTCATCAAATCCCTTCAGATTTGCCAAATCCAGTCAAGTCCTATAAAATCGCGTTGCACGGAATCGAATTGAATCCAATAGATTAAAGTAGGGAAGGTTCGGGTGGGGTGCCGTTGGGTCGGGTAGGGTAGAATAGAATAGAGTACAACAGAATAGGAGAGAATAGAACAGAACAGAAAGAATACAACAGAATAGAATAGAGTCAAAGAGAGAGAACATAGCCGAATTGAGCCGTGTGGAGACAAAACGAGATGAATCACGTCCGGTTGCTTCGAATCGCGTCAAATCAAATCGAATCGATTAGAAGAGATTAGGGTAGGGAAGGGTAGAATAGAAGAGAGGAAAATAGTGAGGAATGGAGTTGAACGGAGTCCAATAGCGACGGATAGATATGAATAGAGTACAAAAGAGTCTAATAGAGCAGAATAGGGCCGAATAGGCCCAAATAAGGCCTAATCGAGCAGAATCCAGCAGAATCGATGGAATTCGAGCCTAATCGAGCCGAATGGAGTGAAATGGAGCCAAGTCGAGCCGAATAGAGCCGATTCGAACTGAATCGAGCTGATTCAAGCCTAATCGCGTCAAATCGCGTGGAAATACGTCACATCGAATCTAATCAAATAGATTAGGGAAGGGGAGGGGAGGGGCGGGTGGGTAGAATAGAACAGAATAGTACAGAATAGAATATAGTACAGTAGGGTAGAGTAGAGAGAGTAAAGCAGACAAGAGTAGAGCAGAGTAGAATTGAGTCAAATAGAGTCAAAGAGTGCAGGATATAGCTGAATAGAGCCAATTCTGGCCGAATCGAGTCAAATGGAAACAAAACGAGATGAATCACACCGAATTGCTAAGAATCGCATCCAATCGAATAGATTAGAGTATCGTAGGGTAGAGTAGAACACAATAGAGTAGAATAGCGTAGAATGGAGAAGAGTGGAGTCAAATGGAGTCGAACAGAGACAAATAGAGTAGAAAAGAGTCGAATCGAGCCAAATAGGGCCGAATAAGGCTGAACCGAGTGGAAACGAGCTGAATTGAAGCGATTCGAGCCAAATCGAGCTGAATCGAGCTGATGTTGTGGAATCGAGCCGACTGAAGCGTGATGGTGTCCGGTCGCATCGAAATGCTTTGAATCGAATCAAATGGAATCGATTAGAATAGGTTAGGGTAGGGTAGTTTATGATAGGAAGACTAGGGTAGATGCAAGTAGACTACATTAGAGTAGACAAGAGAAGGCTAGAGTAGAAGCCTAGACTAGTAAGCTGGACTAGTCAGCTAGACTAGTGGCATAGAGCAGTAGCCTAGACAACTAGTCTTGAATAGTACCCTAAGTCAGTAATCTGAACGAGTACCCTTGCCTGAACTCTTAGCCTAATCTAGTACCCTTGCCTTAACTAGTAGTCCTAACAAGTACCCTTGCCTTAACCAGTAGTCTTCACTAGTACCCTTGCCTTCACTAGTAGTACGTCCTTAACAAGTAGCCTGAACTGGTACCCTTGCCTTAACCAGTACCCTCAACAAGTACCCATGCCTTAACTAGTAGCCTGGCCTTAACTAGTGCCCTTGCATAACTAGTACCCTGGCCTTAACTAGTAGCCTGAACTAGTACACTTGCCTTAAGGAGTACCCTTGCCCGAACTACTCCCCTTAATTAGGACCCTTATTGAGTAACCCTAAGTAGTAGAGTATGGTACGGTGGGGTAGCATAGGGTAGGGAAGCATACGGTGGAACAGAGAAAATAGAAGGAAATAGAATAGAACAGCATAGGTCAGGGTAGGTTAGCTTAGTGCAGGGTATGGTAGAGTAGCATAGGATGGAATCGAGAAAATAGAAAAGGAGACTAGAAAAGAGCAGACTAGATTAGGATAGGCTAGGGTGGGGGAGGGTTTTGTAGAATACAGTAGTGTAGAATGGAATAGAATGGTGTGGAATGGAGTCAAATGGATTCGAACAGAGATGCAGAGAGTAGAAAAGAGTTGAATAGAGCCGAATAACGCTGAATAGGACCACATATGACCAAAATGAGCCGAATCGAGTCGAGTCGATCAGATTCGGGATGAATGGAGCCTAGTGGAGCTGAAATGAGCCAAATAGAGACAATCTGAACCCAGCAAAATCGAGCCAAAACACACTTAATTGCATCCTATTGCATCGGATCTCGTCGAATTCCATCAAATCCCACCAAAACGCATCAAATCTCGCGGAATCTCACCGAATCCCATCGAATTGTCTCAAATCGGGTCGAATGGTGTCAAACTGAATGGAATCGAATTAAATTGAATAGATTGGAGTAGTGTAGGTTAGACTGGGATTCAGTAGGGAAGGGCACAGAAGAATAGAATAGAGTAGAACAGAAGAGAATACCAAGAGTAGAATGGAGTAGAGTTGAGTAGAGTGGAATAGTCAGAGTCGGGTAGTGCAGAATATAGATGAATAGATCCAATTCAAGGCGAATCGATTCGAATGGAGAGGAAAGGAGACAAATCGTGATGAATCGAATGGATTAGAATAGATTAGAGTAGAGTAGGGTAGAACAGAATAGAAAAGAGTAGAATGGTGTGGAAGGGAGTTGAATGGAGCCAAATAGAGACAAATAAAGTAGAAAGGGTTGAGTAGAGCTGAACAGGGCTGAATAAGGTTCACTCGAGCCTATTATGCTGAATTGAGCAGAATCGAGACGAATTGCAACAATTCAAGCCAAATAGAGCTAAATCGAGCCGATTCAAGCCTAATCACATGGAATCGCGTCAAAATGCGTTGAATCGAATAGATTAGAGTAGAGGAGGGTACGGCAGGAGAGGCTAGACTACAACACAACAGCACACAATAGAAAGAAGAGAATAGAATTAAGTAGAGTCGGGTCCAGTAGAATAGAGTCAAATTGAGTTGAAGAGAGCCGAAAAGAGCCAAACAGAGCTGAATACAGCCGAATTGACCAAATTCAAGGTGAATCGAGATGAATCATGTCGAGTCGTTTGAAATGTGTCGAATCGAATCAAATAGATTAGTGTGGGGAAGGTAAGGCTACGGTAGGGTAGAGAAGAATAGAGTAGAATAGAACAGAACAGAAAGAATCGAGTAGACTAGAGTCAAATAGAGTCGAATACTGCCAAAAAGAGCCGAATAGAGTGGAAAAGAGCCGAATAGAACCGAATCGAGTTTAATGGAGCAGAAAGGAGATGAATCGAGCTGATATGACCCGAATCAGGTCGAGTCCCATTCAAGAGTGTCGAATAGCATAGAACAGATTACAGTAGGCTAAGTTAGGGTAGGGTAGGGTAGAATAGAGTGCAGTAGAACAGAACAGAAGAGAACTGAACTGAAAGAATAGGGTCGAGACTAGCAGAGTATAGAAGAGTAGAGTAGAGTCGAACATTGCCGAATAGAGCCAAATAGAGCCCAAAAGAGCTAAATGGATAGAAAAAAAGACATATCACGCCGAATCCTGTGGAATCGTGCCGTATCGCGTCGAATCCCGTCGAATTGCATTGAATCTGATCAAT
>NW_026975562.1:0-37421 GCF_030014295.1 Loxodonta africana
ACTCGTTCAGATTACTGACTTAGGGTACTATTCAAGACTAGTTGTCTAGGCTACTGCTCTATGCCAGTAGCCTAGCTGACTAGTCCAGCTTACTAGTCTAGGCTTCTACTCTAGCCTTCTCTTGTCTACTCTAATGTAGTCTACTTGCATCTACCCTAGTCTTCCTATCATAAACTACCCTACCCTAACCTATTCTAATCGATTCCATTTGATTCGATTCAAAGCATTTCGATGCCACTGGAGACCATCATGCTTGAGTCGGCTCGATTCAGCTCGATTTGGCTCGAATCGCTTCAATTCAGCTCGTTTCCACTCGGTTCAGCCTTATTCGGCCCTATTTGGCTCGATTCGACTCTTTTCTACTCTATTTGTCTCTGTTCGACTCCATTTGACTCCACTCTTCTCCATTCTACGCTATTCTACTCTATTCTGTTCTACTCTACCCTACGATACTCTAATCTATTCGATTGGATGCGATTCTTAGCAATTCGGTGTGATTCATCTCGTTTTGTTTCCATTTGACTCGATTCGGCCAGAATTGGCTCTATTCAGCTATATCCTGCACTCTTTGACTCTATTTGACTCAATTCTACTCTGCTCTACTCTTGTCTGCTTTACTCTCTCTACTCTACCCTACTGTACTATATTCTTTTCTGTACTATTCTGTTCTATTCTACCCACCCGCCCCTCCCCTACCCTTCCCTAATCTATTTGATTAGATTCGATGTGACGTATTTCCACGCGATTTGACGCGATTAGGCTTGAATCAGCTCGATTCAGTTCGAATCGGCTCTATTCGGCTCGACTTGGCTCCATTTCACTCCATTCGGCTCGATTAGGCTCGAATTCCATCGATTCTGCTGGATTCTGCTCGATTAGGCCTTATTTGGGCCTATTCGGCCCTATTCTGCTCTATTAGACTCTTTTGTACTCTATTCATATCTATCCGTCTCTATTGGACTCCGTTCAACTCCATTCCTCACTATTTTCCTCTCTTCTATTCTACCCTTCCCTACCCTAATCTCTTCTAATCGATTCGATTTGATTTGACGCGATTCGAAGCAACCGGACGTGATTCGTCTCGTTTTGTCTCCACTCGGCTCAATTCGGCTATGTTCTCTCTCTTTGACTCTATTCTATTCTGTTGTATTCTTTCTGTTCTGTTCTATTCTCTCCTATTCTGTTGTACTCTATTCTATTCTACCCTACCCGACCCAATGGCACCCCACCCGAACCTTCCCTACTTTAATCTATTGGATGCAATTCGATTCCGTGCAACGCGATTTGATAGGACTTGACTGGATTCGGCAAATCTGAAGGGATTTGATGAGATTCCATGCGACTCGACGTGATTCAGTAGGATTCTCTGAGGTTTGACGCAATTCGAAGTTATTCGACGTGATTCGATGGGATTCGACACGATATGAAGCAATTTGACCTTGTTTGATTCAAAACGATGTGACTCGACTCGATTCGACATGATTCGATTCAACGCTGTTCGGTGACAGTCAGTGCGATTCTGCTTGATTCCGCTCGATTAGGTGTGATTCGGCAGTATACAGCTCTTTTCGGCTGTATTCAGCTCCATTCGTCTCTATTCAGCTTATTCGGCTCTATTCGACTGTATTCGACTCTACTCTTTTCCACTCGATTCTACTCGATTCTATTCCTTCTATTCTGTTCTAATCTCTTCTATTCCACTCTACTCTGTTCTATTCTACCCTCCCCTCCCCTCCCCTTCTCTAATCTATACGTCTCGATTGGATTTGACGCGTTGAACGCGATTCGAGGCGATGAAGCTTGAATCGGCTCGATTCGGCTCGATTTGGCTCTATTCGGCTCAGTTAGGCTCCATTCAGCTTGTTTTGGCTTGAATCGCTTCGAATCTGCTCGATTCGGCCTTCTTCGGCCCTATTCTGCTCTATTCGACTCTTTTCTACTCTATTCGTTTCTACTTGACTCCATTCTACTCCATTCTATTCATTCCACACTATTCTACTCTATTCTGCTCTACCCTACCCAACATCACTCTAATTTACTCTAATTGCTTCTACACGATTCCTCTCATTTTGTCTGCATTTGGCTCTATTCAGCTCTATTCTACTCTTCTCTACTCTATTGTATTGTTTCTACTCTGTTCTGTACTATTCTACTCTATTCTACCCTACCCTATGCTACCCAACTCTAAGGTATTGTAATCCACTTGATTGGATTTGATTCAACCCATTTCAACGCGTTTCGCCTCGATTTGGCTCTGTTCAAATCTATTCTACTCTACTCTATTCCCCTCTACTCTACTCTAGCCTACTCTTTTCTGTATTCGTTCTGTGTTGTTGTGTTCTATTTTGTTGTGTTCTGTTCTCTTTTATTCTATTCTACTCTATTCTACCCTACTCTAGCCTACCCGAACCTCCCCTACTCTAGTCTATTCAATTGAATTCGAGAAATTTTGACGCGACTAGGGGCCGAATCGGTGTGATTCATGTCCATTCGGCTCCATTTGTCTCGAATAGTGTCGATTCAGCTCGATTAGGCTCGATTTGGCTCCATTAGGCTCGATTCACTGGATTCGGCTCGATTTCGCTCAATTCAGCTCGATTTGGCCCTCTTTGGCCCTCTTCGGCTCTCTTCAGCTCTTTTCTACTCTACTCGATTCCATTGCACACCATTCTACTCCATTCTACGCTCTTCTACTATACCCTACTGTAATTGATTCGATGGGATTCGACGCCATTCGACGCGATTTGTCTCGTTTCGTCTCCATTCAGCTTGATTCGACTCTGTTCTACTCTACTCTATTCTACTCTACACTATTCTGCTCTGCTCTACCCTTTTCTACTCTATTCTATTGTATCCTTTCCATTCTCTTCTACTGTGTTCAAGTCTACTCTATTCCATCCTACCCTAATCTAATCTATTCTACTGGATTCGATTCCACGCATCTCGATGCGATTCGGCTCAAATCGGCTCCTTTCCACTCCATTCATCCCCAATCGGCTCAAATCGGTTCGATTCAGCTCTAATCGGCTCCATTCGGCTCCAGTCAGCTCGAATAGGCTCTATTCAGCTCTATTCGGCTCTATTAGACTCTACTCAACTCTATTATCTCTTTTCGACTCCACTCGACTCCATGCTACACCATTCTACTCCATCCTAAACTATTCTCTACTGTATTGTATTGTACTCTACCCTACTCTAGTCTATTCTATTTGATTGGATTGGAATTGATCAGATTCAATGCAATTCGACGGGATTCGACGCGATACGGCACGATTCCACGGGATTCGGCGTGATTCGTCTTGGTTTCTATCCATTTAGCTCTTTTGGGCTCTATTTGGCTCTATTCGGCAATGTTCGACTCTACTCTACTCTACTCTTCTATACTCTGCTCGTCTCGACCCTATTCTTTCAGTTCTCTTCTGTTCTGTTCTACTGCACTCTATTCTACCCTACCCTACCCTAACTTAGCCTTCTGTAATCTGTTCTATGCTATTCGACACACTTGAATGGGATTCGACCTGATTCGGGTCATATCGGCTCGATTCATCTCCTTTCTGCTCCATTAAACTCGATTCGGTTCTATTCGGCTCTTTTCCACTCTATTCGGCTCTTTTTGGCAGTATTCGACTCTATTTGACTCTAGTCTACTCGATTCTTTCTGTTCTGTTCTATTCTACTCTATTCTATTCTTCTCTACCCTACCCTAGCCTTACCTTCCCCACACTAATCTATTTGATTCGATTCGACACGTTTCAAACGACTCGACATGATTCATCTCGATTCACCTTGAATTTGGTCAATTCGGCTGTATTCAGCTCTCTTTGGCTCTTTTCGGCTCTCTTCAACTCAATTTGACTCTATTCTGCTGGACCCGACTCTACTTAATTCTGTTCTCTTCTTTCTATTGTGTTCTGTTGTGTTGTAGTCTAGCCTCTCCTGCCGTACCCTCCTCTACTCTAATCTATTCGATTCAACGCATTTTGACGGGATTCCATGTGATTAGGCTTGAATCGGCTCGATTTAGCTCTATTTGGCTTGAATTGGGTCAATTCGTCTCGATTCTGCTCAATTCAGCATAATTAGGCTCGAGTGAACCTTATTCAGCCCTGTTCAGCTCTACTCAACCCTTTCTACTTTATTTGTCTCTATTTGGCTCCATTCAACTCCCTTCCACACCATTCTACTCTTTTCTACTCTATTCTATTCTGTTCTACCCTACCCTACTCTAATCTATTCTAATCGATTCGATTCATCACGATTTGTCTCCTTTCCTCTCCATTCGAATCGATTCGGCTTGAATTGGATCTATTCATCTATATTCTGCACTACCCGACTCTGACTATTCCACTCTACTCAACTCTACTCCATTCTACTCTTGGTATTCTCTTCTGTTCTACTCTATTCTATTCTTCTGTGCCCTTCCCTACTGAATCCCAGTCTAACCTACACTACTCTAATCTATTCAATTTAATTCGATTCTATTCAGTTTGACACCATTCGACCCGATTTGAGACGATTCGACGGGATTCGGTGAGATTCCGCGAGATTTGATGCGTTTTGGTGGGATTTGATGGAATTCGACGAGATCCAATGCAATAGGATGCAATTAAGTGTGTTTTGGCTCGATTTTGCTGGGTTCAGATTGTCTCTATTTGGCTCATTTCAGCTCCACTAGGCTCCATTCATCCCGAATCTGATCGACTCGACTCGATTCGGCTCATTTTGGTCATATGTGGTCCTATTCAGCGTTATTCGGCTCTATTCAACTCTTTTCTACTCTCTGCATCTCTGTTCGAATCCATTTGACTCCATTCCACACCATTCTATTCCATTCTACACTACTGTATTCTACAAAACCCTCCCCCACCCTAGCCTATCCTAATCTAGTCTGCTCTTTTCTAGTCTCCTTTTCTATTTTCTCTATTCCATCCTATGCTACTCTACCATACCCTGCACTAAGCTAACCTACCCTGACCTATGCTGTTCTATTCTATTTCCTTCTATTTTCTCTGTTCCACCATATGCTTCCCTACCCTATGCTACCCCACCGTACCATACTCTACTACTTAGGGTTACTCAATAAGGGTCCTAATTAAGGGGAGTAGTTCGGGCAAGGGTACTCCTTAAGGCAAGTGTACTAGTTCAGGCTACTAGTTAAGGCCAGGGTACTAGTTATGCAAGGGCACTAGTTAAGGCCAGGCTACTAGTTAAGGCATGGGTACTTGTTGAGGGTACTGGTTAAGGCAAGGGTACCAGTTCAGGCTACTTGTTAAGGACGTACTACTAGTGAAGGCAAGGGTACTAGTGAAGACTACTGGTTAAGGCAAGGGTACTTGTTAGGACTACTAGTTAAGGCAAGGGTACTAGATTAGGCTAAGAGTTCAGGCAAGGGTACTCGTTCAGATTACTGACTTAGGGTACTATTCAAGACTAGTTGTCTAGGCTACTGCTCTATGCCACTAGTCTAGCTGACTAGTCCAGCTTACTAGTCTAGGCTTCTACTCTAGCCTTCTCTTGTCTACTCTAATGTAGTCTACTTGCATCTACCCTAGTCTTCCTATCCTAAACTACCCTACCCTAACCTATTCTAATCGATTCCATTTGATTCGATTCAAAGCATTTCGATGCGACCGGACACCATCACGCTTGAGTCGGCTCGATTCCGCAACATCAGCTCGATTCAGCTCGATTTGGCTCGAATCGCTTCAATTCAGCTCGTTTCCACTCGGTTCAGCCTTATTCGGCCCTATTTGGCTCGATTCGACTCTTTTCTACTCTATTTGTCTCTGTTCGACTCCATTTGACTCCACTCTTCTCCATTCTATGCTATTCTACTCTATTCTGTTCTACTCTACCCTACGATACTCTAATCTATTCGATTGGATGCGATTCTTAGCAATTCGGTGTGATTCATCTCGTTTTGTTTCCATTTGACTCGATTCGGCCAGAATTGGCTCTATTCAGCTATATCCTGCACTCTTTGACTCTATTTGACTCAATTCTACTCTGCTCTACTCTTGTCTGCTTTACTCTCTCTACTCTACCCTACTGTACTATATTCTATTCTGTACTATTCTGTTCTGTTCTACCCACCCGCCCCTCCCCTACCCTTCCCTAATCTATTTGATTAGATTCGATGTGACGTATTTCCACGCGATTTGACGCGATTAGGCTTGAATCAGCTCGATTCAGTTCGAATCGGCTCTATTCGGCTCGACTTGGCTCCATTTCACTCCATTCGGCTCGATTAGGCTCGAATTCCATCGATTCTGCTGGATTCTGCTCGATTAGGCCTTATTTGGGCCTATTCGGCCCTATTCTGCTCTATTAGACTCTTTTGTACTCTATTCATATCTATCCGTCTCTATTGGACTCCGTTCAACTCCATTCCTCACTATTTTCCTCTCTTCTATTCTACCCTTCCCTACCCTAATCTCTTCTAATTGATTCGATTTGATTTGACGCGATTCGAAGCAACCGGACGTGATTCGTCTCGTTTTGTCTCCACTCGGCTCAATTCGGCTATGTTCTCTCTCTTTGACTCTATTCTATTCTGTTGTATTCTTTCTGTTCTGTTCTATTCTCTCCTATTCTGTTGTACTCTATTCTATTCTACCCTACCCGACCCAATGGCACCCCACCCGAACCTTCCCTACTTTAATCTATTGGATGCAATTCGATTCCGTGCAACGCGATTTGATAGGACTTGACTGGATTCGGCAAATCTGAAGGGATTTGATGAGATTCCATGCGACTCGACGTGATTCAGTAGGATTCTCTGAGGTTTGACGCAATTCGAAGTTATTCGACGTGATTCGATGGGATTCGACACGATATGAAGCAATTTGACCTTGTTTGATTCAAAACGATGTGACTCGACTCGATTCGACATGATTCGATTCAACGCTGTTCGGTGACAGTCAGTGCGATTCTGCTTGATTCCGCTCGATTAGGTGTGATTCGGCAGTATACAGCTCTTTTCGGCTGTATTCAGCTCCATTCGTCTCTATTCAGCTTATTCGGCTCTATTCGACTGTATTCGACTCTACTCTTTTCCACTCGATTCTACTCGATTCTATTCCTTCTATTCTGTTCTAATCTCTTCTATTCCACTCTACTCTGTTCTATTCTCCCCTCCCCTCCCCTCCCCTTCTCTAATCTATACGTCTCGATTGGATTTGACGCGTTGAACGCGATTCGAGGCGATGAAGCTTGAATCGGCTCGATTCGGCTCGATTTGGCTCTATTCGGCTCAGTTAGGCTCCATTCAGCTTGTTTTGGCTTGAATCGCTTCGAATCTGCTCGATTCGGCCTTCTTCGGCCCTATTCTGCTCTATTCGACTCTTTTCTACTCTATTCGTTTCTACTTGACTCCATTCTACTCCATTCTATTCATTCCACACTATTCTACTCTATTCTGCTCTACCCTACCCAACACCACTCTAATTTACTCTAATTGCTTCTACACGATTCCTCTCATTTTGTCTGCATTTGGCTCTATTCAGCTCTATTCTACTCTTCTCTACTCTATTGTATTGTTTCTACTCTGTTCTGTACTATTCTACTCTATTCTACCCTACCCTATGCTACCCAACTCTAAGGTATTGTAATCCACTTGATTGGATTTGATTCAACCCATTTCAACGCGTTTCGCCTCGATTTGGCTCTGTTCAAATCTATTCTACTCTACTCTATTCCCCTCTACTCTACTCTAGCCTACTCTTTTCTGTATTCGTTCTGTGTTGTTGTGTTCTATTTTGTTGTGTTCTGTTCTCTTTTATTCTATTCTACTCTATTCTACCCTACTCTAGCCTACCCGAACCTCCCCTACTCTAGTCTATTCAATTGAATTCGAGAAATTTTGACGCGACTAGGGGCCGAATCGGTGTGATTCATGTCCATTCAGCTCCATTTGTCTCGAATAGTGTCGATTCAGCTCGATTAGGCTCGATTTGGCTCCATTAGGCTCGATTCACTGGATTCGGCTCGATTTCTCTCAATTCAGCTCGATTTGGCCCTCTTTGGCCCTCTTCGGCTCTCTTCAGCTCTTTTCTACTCTACTCGATTCCATTGCACACCATTCTACTCCATTCTACGCTCTTCTACTATACCCTACTGTAATTGATTCGATGGGATTCGACGCCATTCGACGCGATTTGTCTCGTTTCGTCTCCATTCAGCTTGATTCGACTCTGTTCTACTCTATTCTACTCTACACTATTCTGCTCTGCTCTACCCTTTTCTACTCTATTCTATTGTATCCTTTCCATTCTCTTCTACTGTGTTCAAGTCTACTCTATTCCATCCTACCCTAATCTAATCTATTCTACTGGATTCGATTCCACGCATCTCGATGCGATTCGGCTCAAATCGGCTCCTTTCCACTCCATTCATCCCCAATCGGCTCAAATCGGTTCGATTCAGCTCTAATCGGCTCCATTCGGCTCCAGTCAGCTCGAATAGGCTCTATTCAGCTCTATTCGGCTCTATTAGGCTCTACTCAACTCTATTATCTCTTTTCGACTCCACTCGACTCCATGCTACACCATTCTACTCCATCCTAAACTATTCTCTACTGTATTGTATTGTACTCTACCCTACTGTAGTCTATTCTATTTGACTGGATTGGAATTGATCAGATTCAATGCAATTCGACGGGATTCGACGCGATACGGCACGATTCCACGGGATTCGGCGTGATTCGTCTTGGTTTCTATCCATTTAGCTCTTTTGGGCTCTATTTGGCTCTATTCGGCAATGTTCGACTCTGCTCTACTCTACTCTTCTATACTCTGCTCGTCTCGACCCTATTCTTTCAGTTCTCTTCTGTTCTGTTCTACTGCACTCTATTCTACCCTACCCTACCCTAACTTAGCCTACTGTAATCTGTTCTATGTTATTCGACACACTTGAATGGGATTCGACCTGATTCGGGTCATATTGGCTCGATTCATCTCCGTTCTGCTCCATTAAACTCGATTCGGTTCTATTCGGCTCTTTTCCACTCTATTCGGCTCTTTTTGGCAGTATTCGACTCTATTTGACTCTAGTCTACTCGATTCTTTCTGTTCTGTTCTATTCTACTCTATTCTATTCTTCTCTACCCTACCCTAACCTTACCTTCCCCACACTAATCTATTTGATTCGATTCGACACGTTTCAAACGACTCGACATGATTCATCTCGATTCACCTTGAATTTGGTCAATTCGGCTGTATTCAGCTCTGTTTGGCTCTTTTCGGCTCTCTTCAACTCAATTTGACTCTATTCTGCTGGACCCGACTCTACTTAATTCTATTCTCTTCTTTCTATTGTGTTCTGTTGTGTTGTAGTCTAGCCTCTCCTGCCGTACCCTCCTCTACTCTAATCTATTCGATTCAACGCATTTTGACGCGATTCCATGTGATTAGGCTTGAATCGGCTCGATTTAGCTCTATTTGGCTTGAATTGGGTCAATTCGTCTCGATTCTGCTCAATTCAGCATAATTAGGCTCGAGTGAACCTTATTCAGCCCTGTTCAGCTCTACTCAACCCTTTCTACTTTATTTGTCTCTATTTGGCTCCATTCAACTCCCTTCCACACCATTCTACTCTTTTCTACTCTATTCTATTCTGTTCTACCCTACCCTACTCTAATCTATTCTAATCGATTCGATTCATCACGATTTGTCTCCTTTCCTCTCCATTCGAATCGATTCGGCTTGAATTGGATCTATTCATCTATATTCTGCACTACCCGACTCTGACTATTCCACTCTACTCAACTCTACTCCATTCTACTCTTGGTATTCTCTTCTGTTCTACTCTATTCTATTCTTCTGTGCCCTTCCCTACTGAATCCCAGTCTAACCTACACTACTCTAATCTATTCAATTTAATTCGATTCCATTCAGTTTGACACCATTCGACCCGATTTGAGACAATTCGACGGGATTCGGTGAGATTCCGCGAGATTTGATGCGTTTTGGTGGGATTTGATGGAATTCGACGAGATCCGATGCAATAGGATGCAATTAAGTGTGTTTTGGCTCGATTTTGCTGGGTTCAGATTGTCTCTATTTGGCTCATTTCAGCTCCACTAGGCTCCATTCATCCCGAATCTGATCGACTCGACTCGATTCGGCTCATTTTGGTCATATGTGGTCCTATTCAGCGTTATTCGGCTCTATTCAACTCTTTTCTACTCTCTGCATCTCTGTTCCAATCCATTTGACTCCATTCCACACCATTCTATTCCATTCTACACTACTGTATTCTACAAAACCCTCCCCCACCCTAGCCTATCCTAATCTAGTCTGCTCTTTTCTAGTCTCCTTTTCTATTTTCTCGATTCCATCCTATGCTACTCTACCATACCCTGCACTAAGCTAACCTACCCGGCTTATGCTGTTCTATTCTATTTCCTTCTATTTTCTCTGTTCCACCGTATGCTTCCCTACCCTATGCTACCCCACCGTACCATACTCTACTACTTAGGGTTACTCAATAAGGGTCCTAATTAAGGGGAGTAGTTCGGGCAAGGGTACTCCTTAAGGCAAGTGTACTAGTTCAGGCTGCTAGTTAAGGCCAGGGTACTAGTTATGCAAGGGCACTAGTTAAGGCCAGGCTACTAGTTAAGGCATGGGTACTTGTTGAGGGTACTGGTTAAGGCAAGGGTACCAGTTCAGGCTACTTGTTAAGGACATACTACTAGTGAAGGCAAGGGTACTAGTGAAGACTACTGGTTAAGGCAAGGGTACTTGTTAGGACTACTAGTTAAGGCAAGGGTACTAGATTAGGCTAAGAGTTCAGGCAAGGGTACTCGTTCAGATTACTGACTTAGGGTACTATTCAAGACTAGTTGTCTAGGCTACTGCTCTATGCCAGTAGCCTAGCTGACTAGTCCAGCTTACTAGTCTAGGCTTCTACTCTAGCCTTCTCTTGTCTACTCTAATGTAGTCTACTTGCATCTACCCTAGTCTTCCTATCATAAACTACCCTACCCTAACCTATTCTAATCGATTCCATTTGATTCGATTCAAAGCATTTCGATGCCACTGGAGACCATCATGCTTGAGTCGGCTCGATTCAGCTCGATTTGGCTCGAATCGCTTCAATTCAGCTCGTTTCCACTCGGTTCAGCCTTATTCGGCCCTATTTGGCTCGATTCGACTCTTTTCTACTCTATTTGTCTCTGTTCGACTCCATTTGACTCCACTCTTCTCCATTCTACGCTATTCTACTCTATTCTGTTCTACTCTACCCTACGATACTCTAATCTATTCGATTGGATGCGATTCTTAGCAATTCGGTGTGATTCATCTCGTTTTGTTTCCATTTGACTCGATTCGGCCAGAATTGGCTCTATTCAGCTATATCCTGCACTCTTTGACTCTATTTGACTCAATTCTACTCTGCTCTACTCTTGTCTGCTTTACTCTCTCTACTCTACCCTACTGTACTATATTCTTTTCTGTACTATTCTGTTCTATTCTACCCACCCGCCCCTCCCCTACCCTTCCCTAATCTATTTGATTAGATTCGATGTGACGTATTTCCACGCGATTTGACGCGATTAGGCTTGAATCAGCTCGATTCAGTTCGAATCGGCTCTATTCGGCTCGACTTGGCTCCATTTCACTCCATTCGGCTCGATTAGGCTCGAATTCCATCGATTCTGCTGGATTCTGCTCGATTAGGCCTTATTTGGGCCTATTCGGCCCTATTCTGCTCTATTAGACTCTTTTGTACTCTATTCATATCTATCCGTCTCTATTGGACTCCGTTCAACTCCATTCCTCACTATTTTCCTCTCTTCTATTCTACCCTTCCCTACCCTAATCTCTTCTAATCGATTCGATTTGATTTGACGCGATTCGAAGCAACCGGACGTGATTCGTCTCGTTTTGTCTCCACTCGGCTCAATTCGGCTATGTTCTCTCTCTTTGACTCTATTCTATTCTGTTGTATTCTTTCTGTTCTGTTCTATTCTCTCCTATTCTGTTGTACTCTATTCTATTCTACCCTACCCGACCCAATGGCACCCCACCCGAACCTTCCCTACTTTAATCTATTGGATGCAATTCGATTCCGTGCAACGCGATTTGATAGGACTTGACTGGATTCGGCAAATCTGAAGGGATTTGATGAGATTCCATGCGACTCGACGTGATTCAGTAGGATTCTCTGAGGTTTGACGCAATTCGAAGTTATTCGACGTGATTCGATGGGATTCGACACGATATGAAGCAATTTGACCTTGTTTGATTCAAAACGATGTGACTCGACTCGATTCGACATGATTCGATTCAACGCTGTTCGGTGACAGTCAGTGCGATTCTGCTTGATTCCGCTCGATTAGGTGTGATTCGGCAGTATACAGCTCTTTTCGGCTGTATTCAGCTCCATTCGTCTCTATTCAGCTTATTCGGCTCTATTCGACTGTATTCGACTCTACTCTTTTCCACTCGATTCTACTCGATTCTATTCCTTCTATTCTGTTCTAATCTCTTCTATTCCACTCTACTCTGTTCTATTCTACCCTCCCCTCCCCTCCCCTTCTCTAATCTATACGTCTCGATTGGATTTGACGCGTTGAACGCGATTCGAGGCGATGAAGCTTGAATCGGCTCGATTCGGCTCGATTTGGCTCTATTCGGCTCAGTTAGGCTCCATTCAGCTTGTTTTGGCTTGAATCGCTTCGAATCTGCTCGATTCGGCCTTCTTCGGCCCTATTCTGCTCTATTCGACTCTTTTCTACTCTATTCGTTTCTACTTGACTCCATTCTACTCCATTCTATTCATTCCACACTATTCTACTCTATTCTGCTCTACCCTACCCAACATCACTCTAATTTACTCTAATTGCTTCTACACGATTCCTCTCATTTTGTCTGCATTTGGCTCTATTCAGCTCTATTCTACTCTTCTCTACTCTATTGTATTGTTTCTACTCTGTTCTGTACTATTCTACTCTATTCTACCCTACCCTATGCTACCCAACTCTAAGGTATTGTAATCCACTTGATTGGATTTGATTCAACCCATTTCAACGCGTTTCGCCTCGATTTGGCTCTGTTCAAATCTATTCTACTCTACTCTATTCCCCTCTACTCTACTCTAGCCTACTCTTTTCTGTATTCGTTCTGTGTTGTTGTGTTCTATTTTGTTGTGTTCTGTTCTCTTTTATTCTATTCTACTCTATTCTACCCTACTCTAGCCTACCCGAACCTCCCCTACTCTAGTCTATTCAATTGAATTCGAGAAATTTTGACGCGACTAGGGGCCGAATCGGTGTGATTCATGTCCATTCGGCTCCATTTGTCTCGAATAGTGTCGATTCAGCTCGATTAGGCTCGATTTGGCTCCATTAGGCTCGATTCACTGGATTCGGCTCGATTTCGCTCAATTCAGCTCGATTTGGCCCTCTTTGGCCCTCTTCGGCTCTCTTCAGCTCTTTTCTACTCTACTCGATTCCATTGCACACCATTCTACTCCATTCTACGCTCTTCTACTATACCCTACTGTAATTGATTCGATGGGATTCGACGCCATTCGACGCGATTTGTCTCGTTTCGTCTCCATTCAGCTTGATTCGACTCTGTTCTACTCTATTCTACTCTACACTATTCTGCTTTGCTCTACCCTTTTCTACTCTATTCTATTGTATCCTTTCCATTCTCTTCTACTGTGTTCAAGTCTACTCTATTCCATCCTACCCTAATCTAATCTATTCTACTGGATTCGATTCCACGCATCTCTATGCGATTCGGCCCAAATCGGCTCCTTTCCACTCCATTCATCCCCAATCAGCTCAAATCGGTTCGATTCAGCTCTAATTGGCTCCATTCGGCTCCAGTCAGCTCGAATAGGCTCTATTCAGCTCTATTCGGCTCTATTAGACTCTACTCAACTCTATTATCTCTTTTCGACTCCACTCGACTCCATGCTACACCATTCTACTCCATCCTAAACTATTCTCTACTGTATTGTATTGTACTCTACCCTACTGTAGTCTATTCTATTTGACTGGATTGGAATTGATCAGATTCAATGCAATTCGACGGGATTCGACGCGATACGGCACGATTCCACGGGATTCGGCGTGATTCGTCTTGGTTTCTATCCATTTAGCTCTTTTGGGCTCTATTTGGCTCTATTCGGCAATGTTCGACTCTGCTCTACTCTACTCTTCTATACTCTGCTCGTCTCGACCCTATTCTTTCAGTTCTCTTCTGTTCTGTTCTACTGCACTCTATTCTACCCTTCCCTACCCTAACTTAGCCTACTGTAATCTGTTCTATGTTATTCGACACACTTGAATGGGATTCGACCTGATTCGGGTCATATTGGCTCGATTCATCTCCGTTCTGCTCCATTAAACTCGATTCGGTTCTATTCGGCTCTTTTCCACTCTATTCGGCTCTTTTTGGCAGTATTCGACTCTATTTGACTCTAGTCTACTCGATTCTTTCTGTTCTGTTCTATTCTACTCTATTCTATTCTTCTCTACCCTACCCTAACCTTACCTTCCCCACACTAATCTATTTGATTCGATTCGACACGTTTCAAACGACTCGACATGATTCATCTCGATTCACCTTGAATTTGGTCAATTCGGCTGTATTCAGCTCTGTTTGGCTCTTTTCGGCTCTCTTCAACTCAATTTGACTCTATTCTGCTGGACCCGACTCTACTTAATTCTATTCTCTTCTTTCTATTGTGTTCTGTTGTGTTGTAGTCTAGCCTCTCCTGCCGTACCCTCCTCTACTCTAATCAATTCGATTCAACGCATTTTGACGCGATTCCATGTGATTAGGCTTGAATCGGCTCGATTTAGCTCTATTTGGCTTGAATTGGGTCAATTCGTCTCGATTCTGCTCAATTCAGCATAATTAGGCTCGAGTGAACCTTATTCAGCCCTGTTCAGCTCTACTCAACCCTTTCTACTTTATTTGTCTCTATTTGGCTCCATTCAACTCCCTTCCACACCATTCTACTCTTTTCTACTCTATTCTATTCTGTTCTACCCTACCCTACTCTAATCTATTCTAATCGATTCGATTCATCACGATTTGTCTCCTTTCCTCTCCATTCGAATCGATTCGGCTTGAATTGGATCTATTCATCTATATTCTGCACTACCCGACTCTGACTATTCCACTCTACTCAACTCTACTCCATTCTACTCTTGGTATTCTCTTCTGTTCTACTCTATTCTATTCTTCTGTGCCCTTCCCTACTGAATCCCAGTCTAACCTACACTACTCTAATCTATTCAATTTAATTCGATTCCATTCAGTTTGACACCATTCGACCCGATTTGAGACAATTCGACGGGATTCGGTGAGATTCCGTGAGATTTGATGCGTTTTGGTGGGATTTGATGGAATTCGATGAGATCCGATGCAATAGGATGCAATTAAGTGTGTTTTGGCTCGATTTTGCTGGGTTCAGATTGTCTCTATTTGGCTCATTTCAGCTCCACTAGGCTCCATTCATCCCGAATCTGATCGACTCGACTCGATTCGGCTCATTTTGGTCATATGTGGTCCTATTCAGCGTTATTCGGCTCTATTCAACTCTTTTCTACTCTCTGCATCTCTGTTCGAATCCATTTGACTCCATTCCACACCATTCTATTCCATTCTACACTACTGTATTCTACAAAACCCTCCCCCACCCTAGCCTATCCTAATCTAGTCTGCTCTTTTCTAGTCTCCTTTTCTATTTTCTCGATTCCATCCTATGCTACTCTACCATACCCTGCACTAAGCTAACCTACCCTGACCTATGCTGTTCTATTCTATTTCCTTCGTTCCACCGTATGCTTCCCTACCCTATGCTACCCCACCGTACCATACTCTACTACTTAGGGTTACTCAATAAGGGTCCTAATTAAGGGGAGTAGTTCGGGCAAGGGTACTCCTTAAGGCAAGTGTACTAGTTCAGGCTACTAGTTAAGGCCAGGGTACTAGTTATGCAAGGGCACTAGTTAAGGCCAGGCTACTAGTTAAGGCATGGGTACTTGTTGAGGGTACGGGTTAAGGCAAGGGTACCAGTTCAGGCTACTTGTTAAGGACGTACTACTAGTGAAGGCAAGGGTACTAGTGAAGACTACTGGTTAAGGCAAGGGTACTTGTTAGGACTACTAGTTAAGGCAAGGGTACTAGATTAGGCTAAGAGTTCAGGCAAGGGTACTCGTTCAGATTACTGACTTAGGGTACTATTCAAGACTAGTTGTCTAGGCTACTGCTCTATGCCACTAGTCTAGCTGACTAGTCCAGCTTACTAGTCTAGGCTTCTACTCTAGCCTTCTCTTGTCTACTCTAATGTAGTCTACTTGCATCTACCCTAGTCTTCCTATCATAAACTACCCTACCCTAACCTATTCTAATCGATTCCATTTGATTCGATTCAAAGCATTTCGATGCGACCGGACACCATCACGCTTGAGTCGGCTCGATTCCGCAACATCAGCTCGATTTGGCTCGAATCGCTTCAATTCAGCTCGTTTCCACTCGGTTCAGCCTTATTCGGCCCTATTTGGCTCGATTCGACTCTTTTCTACTCTATTTGTCTCTGTTCGACTCCATTTGACTCCACTCTTCTCCATTCTATGCTATTCTACTCCATAGAGAGATAGTATTACCCTACGATACTCTAATCTATTCGATTGGATGCGATTCTTAGCAATTCGGTGTGATTCATCTCGTTTTGTTTCCATTTGACTCGATTCGGCCAGAATTGGCTCTATTCAGCTATATCCTGCACTCTTTGACTCTATTTGACTCAATCTACTCTGCTCTACTCTTGTCTGCTTTACTCTCTCTACTCTACCCTACTGTACTATATTCTATTCTGTACTATTCTGTTCTATTCTACCCACCCGCCCCTCCCCTCCCCTTCCCTAATCTATTTGATTAGATTCGATGTGACGTATTTCCACGCGATTTGACGCGATTAGGCTTGAATCAGCTCGATTCAGTTCGAATCGGCTCTATTCGGCTCGACTTGGCTCCATTTCACTCCATTCGGCTCGATTAGGCTCGAATTCCATCGATTCTGCTGGATTCTGCTCGATTAGGCCTTATTTGGGCCTATTCGGCCCTATTCTGCTCTATTAGACTCTTTTGTACTCTATTCATATCTATCCGTCTCTATTGGACTCCGTTCAACTCCATTCCTCACTATTTTCCTCTCTTCTATTCTACCCTTCCCTACCCTAATCTCTTCTAATCGATTCGATTTGATTTGACGCGATTCGAAGCAACCGGACGTGATTCATCTCGTTTTGTCTCCACACGGCTCAATTCGGCTATGTTCTCTCTGTTTGACTCTATTCTATTCTGTTGTATTCTTTCTGTTCTGTTCTATTCTCTCCTATTCTGTTGTACTCTATTCTATTCTACCCTACCCGACCCAACGGCACCCCACCCGAACCTTCCCTACTTTAATCTATTGGATTCAATTCGATTCCGTGCAACGCGATTTTATAGGACTTGACTGGATTTGGCAAATCTGAAGGGATTTGATGAGATTCCATGCGACTCGATGTGATTCAGTAGGATTCTCTGAGGTTTGACGCAATTCGAAGTTATTCGACGTGATTCGATGGGATTCGACACGATATGAAGCGATTTGACCTTGTTTGATTCAAAACGATGTGACTCGACTCGATTCGACCTGATTCGATTCGATGCTGTTCGGTGACAGTGCGATTCTGCTTGATTCCGCTCGATTAGGTGTGATTCGGCAGTATACAGCTCTTTTCGGCTGTATTCAGCTCCATTCGTCTCTATTCAGCTTATTCGGCTCTATTCGACTGTATTCGACTACTCTTTTCCACTCTATTCTACTTGATTCTATTCCTTCTATTCTGTTCTAATCTCTTCTATTCCACTCTACTCTGTTCTATTCTCCCCTCCCCTCCCCTCCCCTCCCCTTCTCTAATCTATACGTCTCGATTGGATTTGACGCGTTGAACGCGATTCGAGGCGATGAAGCTTGAATCGGCTCGATTCGGCTCGATTTGGCTCTATTCGGCTCAGTTAGGCTCCATTCAGCTTGTTTTGGCTTGAATCGCTTCGAATCTGCTCGATTTGGCCTTCTTCGGCCCTATTCTGCTCTATTCGACTCTTTTCTACTCTATTCGTTTC
Organism: Loxodonta africana; assembly: GCF_030014295.1. Classification (NCBI taxonomy): domain Eukaryota; kingdom Metazoa; phylum Chordata; class Mammalia; order Proboscidea; family Elephantidae; genus Loxodonta; species Loxodonta africana. The sequence continues at coordinate 18,138 of NW_026975562.1, forward strand.
TATTTGACTCCATTCTACTCCATTCTATTCATTCCACACTATTCTACACTATTCTACTCTATTCTGCTCTACCCTACCCAACACCACTCTAATTTACTCTACTTGCTTCTACACGATTCCTCTCATTTTGTCTGCATTTGGCTCTATTCAGCTCTATTCTACTCTTCTCTACTCTATTGTATTGTTTCTACTCTGTTCTGTACTATTCTACTCTATTCTACCCTACCCTATGCTACCCAACTCTAAGGTATTGTAATCCACTTGATTGGATTTGATTCAACCCATTTCGACGCGATTCGGCTCGATTTGGCTCTGTTCAAATCTATTCTACTCTACTCTATTCCCCTCTATTCTACTCTAGCCTACTCTTTTCTGTATTCGTTCTGTGTTGTTCTGTTCTATTTTGTTGTGTTCTGTTCTGTTTTATTCTATTCTACTCTATTCTACCCTACTCTAGCCTACCCGAACCTCCCCTACTCTAGTCTATTCAATTGAATTCGAGAAAGTTTGACGCGATTAGGGGCCGAATCGGTGTGATTCATGTCCATTCGGCTCCATTTGTCTCGAATAGTGTCGATTCAGCTCGATTAGGCTCGATTTGGCTCCATTAGGCTCGATTCACTGGATTCGGCTCGATTTCGCTCAATTCAGCTCGATTTGGCCCTCTTTGGCCCTCTTCGGCTCTCTTCAGCTCTTTTCTACTCTACTCGATTCCATTGCACACCATTCTACTCCATTCTACGCTCTTCTACTATACCCTACTGTAATTGATTCGATGGGATTCGACGCCATTCGACGCGATTTGTCTCGTTTCGTCTCCATTCAGCTTGATTCGACTCTGTTCTACTCTACTCTATTCTACTCTACACTATTCTGCTCTGCTCTACCCTTTTCTACTCTATTCTATTGTATCCTTTCCATTCTCTTCTACTGTGTTCAAGTCTACTCTATTCCATCCTACCCTAATCTAATCTATTCTACTGGATTCGATCCCACGCATCTCGATGCGATTCGGCCCAAATCGGCTCCTTTCCACTCCATTCATCCCCAATCGGCTCAAATCGGTTCGATTCAGCTCTAATCGGCTCCATTCGGCTCCAGTCAGCTCCAATAGGCTCTATTCAGCTCTATTCGGCTCTATTAGACTCTACTCAACTCTATTATCTCTTTTCGACTCCACTCGACTCCATGCTACACCATTCTACTCCATCCTAAACTATTCTCTACTGTATTGTATTGTACTCTACCCTACTGTAGTCTATTCTATTTGATTGGATTGGAATTGATCAGATTCAATGCAATTCGACGGGATTCGACGCGATACGGCACGATTCCACGGGATTCGGCGTGATTCGTCTTGGTTTCTATCCATTTAGCTCTTTTGGGCTCTATTTGGCTCTATTCGGCAATGTTCGACTCTGCTCTACTCTACTCTTCTATACTCTGCTCGTCTCGACCCTATTCTTTCAGTTCTCTTCTGTTCTGTTCTACTGCACTCTATTCTACCCTTCCCTACCCTAACTTAGCCTACTGTAATCTGTTCTATGTTATTCGACACACTTGAATGGGATTCGACCTGATTCGGGTCATATTGGCTCGATTCATCTCCGTTCTGCTCCATTAAACTCGATTCGGTTCTATTCGGCTCTTTTCCACTCTATTTGGCTCTTTTTGGCAGTATTCGACTCTATTTGACTCTAGTCTACTCGATTCTTTCTGTTCTGTTCTATTCTACTCTATTCTATTCTTCTCTACCCTACCCTAACCTTACCTTCCCCACACTAATCTATTTGATTCGATTCGACACGTTTCAAACGACTCGACATGATTCATCTCGATTCACCTTGAATTTGGTCAATTCGGCTGTATTCAGCTCTGTTTGGCTCTTTTCGGCTCTCTTCAACTCAATTTGACTCTATTCTACTGGACCCGACTCTACTTAATTCTATTCTCTTCTTTCTATTGTGTTCTGTTGTGTTGTAGTCTAGCCTCTCCTGCCGTACCCTCCTCTACTCTAATCTATTCGATTCAACGCATTTTGACGCGATTCCATGTGATTAGGCTTGAATCGGCTCGATTTAGCTCTATTTGGCTTGAATTGGGTCAATTCGTCTCGATTCTGCTCAATTCAGCATAATTAGGCTCGAGTGAACCTTATTCAGCCCTGTTCAGCTCTACTCAACCCTTTCTACTTTATTTGTCTCTATTTGGCTCCATTCAACTCCCTTCCACACCATTCTACTCTTTTCTACTCTATTCTATTCTGTTCTACCCTACCCTACTCCAATCTATTCTAATCGATTCGATTCATCACGATTTGTCTCCTTTCCTCTCCATTCGAATCGATTCGGCTTGAATTGGATCTATTCATCTATATTCTGCACTACCCGACTCTGACTATTCCACTCTACTCAACTCTACTCCATTCTACTCTTGGTATTCTCTTCTGTTCTACTCTATTCTATTCTTCTGTGCCCTTCCCTACTGAATCCCAGTCTAACCTACACTACTCTAATCTATTCAATTTAGTTCGATTCCATTCAGTTTGACACCATTCGACCCGATTTGAGACAATTCGACGGGATTCGGTGAGATTCCGCGAGATTTGATGCGTTTTGGTGGGATTTGATGGAATTCGACGAGATCCGATGCAATAGGATGCAATTAAGTGTGTTTTGGCTCGATTTTGCTGGGTTCAGATTGTCTCTATTTGGCTCATTTCAGCTCCACTAGGCTCCATTCATCCCGAATCGGATCGACTCGACTCGATTCGGCTCATTTTGCTCATATGTGGTCCTATTCAGCGTTATTCGGCTCTATTCAACTCTTTTCTACTCTCTGCATCTCTGTTCGAATCCATTTGACTCCATTCCACACCATTCTATTCCATTCTACACTACTGTATTCTACAAAACCCTCCCCCACCCTAGCCTATCCTAATCTAGTCTGCTCTTTTCTAGTCTCCTTTTCTATTTTCTCGATTCCATCCTATGCTACTCTACCATACCCTGCACTAAGCTAACCTACCCTGACCTATGCTGTTCTATTCTATTTCCTTCTATTTTCTCTGTTCCACCGTATGCTTCCCTACCCTATGCTACCCCACCGTACCATACTCTACTACTTAGGGTTACTCAATAAGGGTCCTAATTAAGGGGAGTAGTTCGGGCAAGGGTACTCCTTAAGGCAAGTGTACTAGTTCAGGCTACTAGTTAAGGCCAGGGTACTAGTTATGCAAGGGCACTAGTTAAGGCCAGGCTACTAGTTAAGGCATGGGTACTTGTTGAGGGTACGGGTTAAGGCAAGGGTACCAGTTCAGGCTACTTGTTAAGGACGTACTACTAGTGAAGGCAAGGGTACTAGTGAAGACTACTGGTTAAGGCAAGGGTACTTGTTAGGACTACTAGTTAAGGCAAGGGTACTAGATTAGGCTGAGTTCAGGCAAGGGTACTCGTTCAGATTACTGACTTAGGGTACTATTCAAGACTAGTTGTCTAGGCTACTGCTCTATGCCACTAGTCTAGCTGACTAGTCCAGCTTACTAGTCTAGGCTTCTACTCTAGCCTTCTCTTGTCTACTCTAATGTAGTCTACTTGCATCTACCCTAGTCTTCCTATCATAAACTACCCTACCCTAACCTATTCTAATCGATTCCATTTGATTCGATTCAAAGCATTTCGATGCGACCGGACACCATCACGCTTCAGTCGGCTCGATTCCACAACATCAGCTCGATTCAGCTCGATTTGGCTCGAATCGCTTCAATTCAGCTCGTTTCCACTCGGTTCAGCCTTATTCGGCCCTATTTGGCTCGATTCGACTCTTTTCTACTCTATTTGTCTCTGTTCGACTCCATTTGACTCCACTCTTCTCCATTCTATGCTATTCTACTCTATTGTGTTCTACTCTACCCTACGATACTCTAATCTATTCGATTGGATGCGATTCTTAGCAATTCGGTGTGATTCATCTCGTTTTGTTTCCATTTGACTCGATTCGGCCAGAATTGGCTCTATTCAGCTATATCCTGCACTCTTTGACTCTATTTGACTCAATTCTACTCTGCTCTACTCTTGTCTGCTTTACTCTCTCTACTCTACCCTACTGTACTATATTCTATTCTGTACTATTCTGTTCTATTCTACCCACCCGCCCCTCCCCTCCCCTTCCCTAATCTATTTGATTAGATTCGATGTGACGTATTTCCACGCGATTTGACGCGATTAGGCTTGAATCAGCTCGATTCAGTTCGAATCGGCTCTATTCGGCTCGACTTGGCTCCATTTCACTCCATTCGGCTCGATTAGGCTCGAATTCCATCGATTCTGCTGGATTCTGCTCGATTAGGCCTTATTTGGGCCTATTCGGCCCTATTCTGCTCTATTAGACTCTTTTGTACTCTATTCATATCTATCCGTCGCTATTGGACTCCGTTCAACTCCATTCCTCACTATTTTCCTCTCTTCTATTCTACCCTTCCCTACCCTAATCTCTTCTAATCGATTCGATTTGATTTGACGCGATTCGAAGCAACCGGACGTGATTCATCTCGTTTTGTCTCCACACGGCTCAATTCGGCTATGTTCTCTCTCTTTGACTCTATTCTATTCTGTTGTATTCTTTCTGTTCTGTTCTATTCTCTCCTATTCTGTTGTACTCTATTCTATTCTACCCTACCCGACCCAACGGCACCCCACCCGAACCTTCCCTACTTTAATCTATTGGATTCAATTCGATTCCGTGCAACGCGATTTTATAGGACTTGACTGGATTTGGCAAATCTGAAGGGATTTGATGAGATTCCATGCGACTCGATGTGATTCAGTAGGATTCTCTGAGGTTTGACGCAATTCGAAGTTATTCGACGTGATTCGATGGGATTCGACACGATATGAAGCAATTTGACCTTGTTTGAATCAAAAGGATGTGACTCGACTCGATTCGACCTGATTCGATTCAACGCTGTTCGGTGACAGTCAGTGCGATTCTGCTTGATTCCGCTCGATTAGGTGTGATTCGGCAGTATACAGCTCTTTTCGGCTGTATTCAGCTCCATTCGTCTCTATTCAGCTTATTCGGCTCTATTCGACTGTATTCGACTCTACTCTTTTCCACTCGATTCTACTCGATTCTATTCCTTCTATTCTGTTCTAATCTCTTCTATTCCACTCTACTCTGTTCTATTCTCCCCTCCCCTCCCCTCCCCTTCTCTAATCTATACGTCTCGATTGGATTTGACGCGTTGAACGCGATTCGAGGCGATGAAGCTTGAATCGGCTCGATTCGGCTCGATTTGGCTCTATTCGGCTCAGTTAGGCTCCATTCAGCTTGTTTTGGCTTGAATCGCTTCGAATCTGCTCGATTTGGCCTTCTTCGGCCCTATTCTGCTCTATTCGACTCTTTCCTACTCTATTCGTTTCTATTTGACTCCATTCTACTCCATTCTATTCATTCCACCCTATTCTACACTATTCTACTCTATTCTGCTCTACCCTACCCAACACCACTCTAATTTACTCTACTTGCTTCTACACGATTCCTCTCATTTTGTGTGCATTTGGCTCTATTCAGCTCTATTCTACTCTTCTCTACTCTATTGTATTGTTTCTACTCTGTTCTGTACGATTCTACTCTATTCTACCCTACCCTGTGCTACCCAACTCTAAGGTATTGTAATCCACTTGATTGGATTTGATTCAACCCATTTCGACGTGATTCGGCTCTGTTCAAATCTATTCTACTCTACTCTATTCCCCTCTATTCTACTCTAGCCTACTCTTTTCTGTATTCGTTCTGTGTTGTTCTGTTCTATTTTGTTGTGTTCTGTTCTGTTTTATTCTATTCTACTCTATTCTACCCTACTCTAGCCTACCCGAACCTCCCCTACTCTAGTCTATTCAATTGAATTCGAGAAATTTTGACGCGACTAGGGGCCGAATCGGTGTGATTCATGTCCATTCGGCTCCCATTTGTCTCGAATAGTGTCGATTCAGCTCGATTAGGCTCGATTTGGCTCCATTAGGCTCGATTCACTGGATTCGGCTCGATTTCGCTCAATTCAGCTCGATTTGGCCCTCTTTGGCCCTCTTCGGCTCTCTTCAGCTCTTTTCTACTCTACTCGATTCCATTGCACACCATTCTACTCCATTCTACGCTCTTCTACTATACCCTACTGTAATTGATTCGATGGGATTCGACGCCATTCGACGCGATTTGTCTCGTTTCGTCTCCATTCAGCTTGATTCGACTCTGTTCTACTCTACTCTATTCTACTCTACACTATTCTGCTCTGCTCTACCCTTTTCTACTCTATTCTATTGTATCCTTTCCATTCTCTTCTACTGTGTTCAAGTCTACTCTATTCCATCCTACCCTAATCTAATCTATTCTACTGGATTCGATTCCACGCATCTCGATGCGATTCGGCTCAAATCGGCTCCTTTCCACTCCATTCATCCCCAATCGGCTCAAATCGGTTCGGTTCAGCTCTAATCGGCTCCATTCGGCTCCAGTCAGCTCGAATAGGCTCTATTCAGCTCTATTCGGCTCTATTAGACTCTACTCAACTCTATTATCTCTTTTCGACTCCACTCGACTCCATGCTACACCATTCTACTCCATCCTAAACTATTCTCTACTGTATTGTATTGTACTCTATCCTACTCTAGTCTATTCTATTTGATTGGATTGGAATTGATCAGATTCAATGCAATTCGACGGGATTCGACGCGATACGGCACGATTCCACGGGATTCGGCGTGATTCGTCTTGGTTTCTATCCATTTAGCTCTTTTGGGCTCTATTTGGCTCTATTCGGCAATGTTCGACTCTGCTCTACTCTACTCTTCTATACTCTGCTCGTCTCGACCCTATTCTTTCAGTTCAGTTCTCTTCTGTTCTACTGCACTCTATTCTACCCTACCCTACCCTAACTTAGCCTACTGTAATCTGTTCTATGCTGTTCGACACACTTGAATGGGATTCGACCTGATTTGGGTCATATCGGCTCGATTCATCTCCTTTCTGCTCCATTAAACTCGATTCGGTTCTATTCGGCTCTTTTCCACTCTATTTGGCTCTTTTTGGCAGTATTCGACTCTATTTGACTCTAGTCTACTCGATTCTTTCTGTTCTGTTCTATTCTACTCTATTCTATTCTTCTGTACCCCACCCTAACCTTACCTTCCCCACACTAATCTATTTGATTCGATTCGACACGTTTCAAACGACTCGACATGATTCATCTCGATTCACCTTGAATTTGGTCAATTCGGCTGTATTCAGCTCTGTTTGGCTCTTTTCGGCTCTCTTCAACTCAATTTGACTCTATTCTACTGGACCCGACTCTACTTAATTCTATTCTCTTCTTTCTATTGTGTTCTGTTGTGTTGTAGTCTAGCCTCTCCTGCCGTACCCTCCTCTACTCTAATCTATTCGATTCAACGCATTTTGACGCGATTCCATGTGATTAGGCTTGAATCGGCTCGATTTAGCTCTATTTGGCTTGAATTGGGTCAATTCGTCTCGATTCTGCTCAATTCAGCATAATTAGGCTCGAGTGAACCTTATTCAGCCCTGTTCAGCTCTACTCAACCCTTTCTACTTTATTTGTCTCTATTTGGCTCCATTCAACTCCATTCCACACCATTCTACTCTTTTCTACTCTATTCTATTCTGTTCTACCCTACCCTACTCTAATCTATTCTAATCGATTCGATTCATCACGATTTGTCTCCTTTCCTCTCCATTCGAATCGATTCGGCTTGAATTGGATCTATTCATCTATATTCTGCACTACCCGACTCTGACTATTCCACTCTACTCAACTCTACTCCATTCTACTCTTGGTATTCTCTTCTGTTCTACTCTATTCTATTCTTCTGTGCCCTTCCCTACTGAATCCCAGTCTAACCTACACTACTCCAATCTATTCAATTTAATTCGATTCCATTCCGTTTGACACCATTCGACCCGATTTGAGACAATTCGATGGGATTCGGTGAGATTCCGCGAGATTTGATGCGTTTTGGTGGGATTTGATGGAATTCGACGAGATCCGATGCAATAGGATGCAATTAAGTGTGTTTTGGCTCGATTTTGCTGGGTTCAGATTGTCTCTATTTGGCTCATTTCAGCTCCACTAGGCTCCATTCATCCCGAATCTGATCGACTCGACTCGATTCGGCTCATTTTGGTCATATGTGGTCCTATTCAGCGTTATTCGGCTCTATTCAACTCTTTTCTACTCTCTGCATCTCTGTTCGAATCCATTTGACTCCATTCCACACCATTCTATTCCATTCTACACTACTGTATTCTACAAAACCCTCCCCCACCCTAGCCTATCCTAATCTAGTCTGCTCTTTTCTAGTCTCCTTTTCTATTTTCTCGATTCCATCCTATGCTACTCTACCATACCCTGCACTAAGCTAACCTACCCTGACCTATGCTGTTCTATTCTATTTCCTTCTATTTTCTCTGTTCCACCGTATGCTTCCCTACCCTATGCTACCCCACCGTACCATACTCTACTACTTAGGGTTACTCAATAAGGGTCCTAATTAAGGGGAGTAGTTCGGGCAAGGGTACTCCTTAAGGCAAGTGTACTAGTTCAGGCTACTAGTTAAGGCCAGGGTACTAGTTATGCAAGGGCACTAGTTAAGGCCAGGCTACTAGTTAAGGCATGGGTACTTGTTGAGGGTACTGGTTAAGGCAAGGGTACCAGTTCAGGCTACTTGTTAAGGATGTACTACTAGTGAAGGCAAGGGTACTAGTGAAGACTACTGGTTAAGGCAAGGGTACTTGTTAGGACTACTAGTTAAGGCAAGGGTACTAGATTAGGCTAAGAGTTCAGGCAAGGGTACTCGTTCAGATTACTGACTTAGGGTACTATTCAAGACTAGTTGTCTAGGCTACTGCTCTATGCCACTAGTCTAGCTGACTAGTCCAGCTTACTAGTCTAGGCTTCTACTCTAGCCTTCTCTTGTCTACTCTAATGTAGTCTACTTGCATCTACCCTAGTCTTCCTATCATAAACTACCCTACCCTAACCTATTCTAATCAATTCCATTTGATTCGATTCAAAGCATTTCGATGCGACCAGACACCATCACGCTTGAGTCGGCTCGATTCTGCAACATCAGCTCGATTTGGCTCGAATCGCTTCAATTCAGCTCGTTTCCACTCGGTTCAGCCTTATTCGGCCCTATTTGGCTCGATTCGACTCTTTTCTACTCTATTTGTCTCTGTTCGACTCCATTTGACTCCACTCTTCTCCATTCTACGCTATCCTACTCTACCCTACGATACTCTAATCTATTCGATTGGATGCGATTCGAAGCAATTCGGTGTGATTCATCTCGTTTTGTTTCCATTTGACTCGATTCGGCCAGAATTGGCTCTATTCAGCTATATCCTGCACTCTTTGACTCTATTTGACTCAATTCTACTCTGCTCTACTCTTGTCTGCTTTACTCTCTCTACTGTACCCTACTGTACTATATTCTATTCTGTACTATTCTGTTCTGTTCTACCCACCCGCCCCTCCCCTCCCCTTCCCTAATCTATTTCAGTAGATTCGATGTGACGTATTTCCACGCGATTTGACGTGATTAATCTTGAATTAGCTCGATTCAGTTCGAATCGACTCTATTCGGCTCGACTTGGCTCCATTTCACTCCATTCGGCTCGATTAGGCTTGAATTCCATCGATTCTGCTGGATTCTGCTCAATTAGGCCTTATTTGGGCCTATTCGGCCCTATTCTGCTCTATTAGACTCTTTTGTACTCTATTCATATCTATCCGTCTCTATTGGACTCCGTTCAACTCCATTCCTCACTATTTTCCTCTCTTCTATTCTACCCTTCCCTACCCTAATCTCTTCTATTCGATTCGATTTGATTTGACGCGATTCGAAGCAACCGGACGTGATTCGTCTCGTTTTGTCTCCACTCGGCTCAATTCGGCTATGTTCTCTCTCTTTGACTCTATTCTATTCTGTTGTATTCTTTCTGTTCTGTTCTATTCTCTCCTATTCTGTTGTACTCTATTCTATTCTACCCTACCCGACCCAACGGCACCCCACCCGAACCTACCCTACTTTAATCTATTGGATTCAATTCGGTTCCGTGCAAAGCGATTTGATAGGACTTGACTGGATTCGGCAAGATCTGAAGGGATTTGATGAGATTCCATGCGACTCGACGTGATTCAGTAGGATTCTCTGAGGTTTGACGCAATTCGAAGTTATTCGACGTGATTCGATGGGATTCGACACGATATGAAGCGATTTGACCTTGTTTGATTCAAAACGATGTGACTCGACTCGATTCGACCTGATTCGATTCGACGCTGTTCGGTGACAGTCAGTGCGATTCTGCTTGATTCCGCTCGATTAGGTGTGATTCGGCAGTATACAGCTCTTTTCGGCTGTATTCAGCTCCATTCGTCTCTATTCAGCTTATTCGGCTCTATTCGACTGTATTCGACTCTACTCTTTTCCACTCGATTCTACTCGATTCTATTCCTTCTATTCTGTTCTAATCTCTTCTATACCACTCTACTCTGTTCTATTCTACCCTCCCCTCCCCTTCTCTAATCTATACGTCTCGATTGGATTTGACGCGTTGAACGCGATTCGAGGCGATGAAGCTTGAATCGGCTCGATTCGGCTCTATTCGGCTCAGTTAGGCTCCATTCAGCTTGTTTTGGCTTGAATCGCTTCGAATCTGCTCGATTTGGCCTTCTTCGGCCCTATTCTGCTCTATTCGACTCTTTTCTACTCTATTCGTTTCTACTTGACTCCATTCTACTCCATTCTATTCATTCCACACTGTTCTACTCTATTCTGCTCTACCCTACCCAACACCACTCTAATTTACTCTACTTGCTTCTACACGATTCCTCTCATTTTGTCTGCATTTGGCTCTATTCAGCTCTATTCTACTCTTCTCTACTCTATTGTATTGTTTCTACTCTGTTCTGTACGATTCTACTCTATTCTACCCTACCCTGTGCTACCCAACTCTAAGGTATTGTAATCCACTTGATTGGATTTGATTCAACCCATTTCGACGTGATTCGGCTCTGTTCAAATCTATTCTACTCTACTCTATTCCCCTCTATTCTACTCTAGCCTACTCTTTTCTGTATTCGTTCTGTGTTGTTCTGTTCTATTTTGTTGTGTTCTGTTCTGTTTTATTCTATTCTACTCTATTCTACCCTACTCTAGCCTACCCGAACCTCCCCTACTCTAGTCTATTCAATTGAATTCGAGAAATTTTGACGCGACTAGGGGCCGAATCGGTGTGATTCATGTCCATTCGCCTCCCATTTGTCTCGAATAGTGTCGATTCAGCTCGATTAGGCTCGATTTGGCTCCATTAGGCTCGATTCACTGGATTCGGCTCGATTTCACTCAATTCAGCTCGATTTCGCCCTCTTTGGCCCTCTTCGGCTCTCTTCAGCTCTTTTCTACTCTACTCGATTCCATTGCACACCATTCTACTCCATTCTACGCACTTCTACTATACCCTACTGTAATTGATTCGATGGGATTCGACGCCATTCGACGCGATTTGTCTCGTTTCGTCTCCATTCAGCTTGATTCGACTCTGTTCTACTCTACTCTATTCTACTCTACACTATTCTGCTCTGCTCTACCCTTTTCTACTCTATTCTATTGTATCCTTTCCATTCTCTTCTACTGTGTTCAAGTCTACTCTATTCCATCCTACCCTAATCTAATCTATTCTACTGGATTCGATTCCACGCATCTCGATGCGACTCGGCTCAAATCGGCTCCTTTCCACTCCATTCATCCCCAATCGGCTCAAATCGGTTCGATTCAGCTCTAATCGGCTCCATTCGGCTCTAGTCAGCTCGAATAGGCTCTATTCAGCTCTATTCGGCTCTATTAGACTCTACTCAACTCTATTATCTCTTTTCGACTCCACTCGACTCCATGCTACACCATTCTACTCCATCCTAAACTATTCTCTACTGTATTGTATTGTACTCTATCCTACTCTAGTCTATTCTATTTGATTGGATTGGAATTGATCAGATTCAATGCAATTCGACGGGATTCGACGCGATACGGCACGATTCCACGGGATTCGGCGTGATTCGTCTTGGTTTCTATCCATTTAGCTCTTTTGGGCTCTATTTGGCTCTATTCGGCAATGTTCGACTCTGCTCTACTCTACTCTTCTATACTCTGCTCGTCTCGACCCTATTCTTTCAGTTCAGTTCTCTTCTGTTCTACTGCACTCTATTCTACCCTACCCTACCCTAACTTAGCCTACTGTAATCTGTTCTATGCTGTTCGACACACTTGAATGGGATTCGACCTGATTCGGGTCATATCGGCTCGATTCATCTCCTTTCTGCTCCATTAAACTCGATTCGGTTCTATTCGGCTCTTTTCCACTCTATTTGGCTCTTTTTGGCAGTATTCGACTCTATTTGACTCTAGTCTACTCGATTCTTTCTGTTCTGTTTTATTCTACTCTATTCTATTCTTCTGTACCCCACCCCAACCTTACCTTCCCCACACTAATCTATTTGATTCGATTCGACACGTTTCAAACGACTCGACATGATTCATCTCGATTCACCTTGAATTTGGTCAATTCGGCTGTATTCAGCTCTGTTTGGCTCTTTTCGGCTCTCTTCAACTCAATTTGACTCTATTCTACTGGACCCGACTCTACTTAATTCTGTTCTCTTCTTTCTATTGTGTTCTGTTGTGTTGTAGTCTAGCCTCTCCTGCCGTACCCTCCTCTACTCTAATCTATTCGATTCAACGCATTTTGACGCGATTCCATGTGATTAGGCTTGAATCGGCTCGATTTAGCTCTATTTGGCTTGAATTGGGTCAATTCGTCTCGATTCTGCTCAATTCAGCATAATTAGGCTCGAGTGAACCTTATTCAGCCCTGTTCAGCTCTACTCAACCCTTTCTACTTTATTTGTCTCTATTTGGCTCCATTCAACTCCATTCCACACCATTCTACTCTTTTCTACTCTATTCTATTCTGTTCTACCCTACCCTACTCTAATCTATTCTAATCGATTTGATTCATCACGATTTGTCTCCTTTCCTCTCCATTCGAATCGATTCGCCTTGAATTGGATCTATTCATCTATATTCTGCACTACCCGACTCTGACTATTCCACTCTACTCAACTCTACTCCATTCTACTCTTGGTATTCTCTTCTGTTCTACTCTATTCTATTCTTCTGTGCCCTTCCCTACTGAATCCCAGTCTAACCTACACTACTCCAATCTATTCAATTTAATTCGATTCCATTCCGTTTGACACCATTCGACCCGATTTGAGACAATTCGATGGGATTCGGTGAGATTCCGCGAGATTTGATGCGTTTTGGTGGGATTTGATGGAATTCGACGAGATCCGATGCAATAGGATGCAATTAAGTGTGTTTTGGCTTGATTTTGCTGGGTTCAGATTGTCTCTATTTGGCTCATTTCAGCTCCACCAGGCTCCATTCATCCCGAATCTGGTCGACTCGACTCGATTCGGCTCATTTTGGTCATATGTGGTCCTATTCAGCGTTATTCGGCTCTATTCAACTCTTTTCTACTCTATTCATCTCTGTTTGAATCCATTTGACTCCATTCCACACCATTCTATTCCATTCTACACTACTGTATTCTACAAAACCCTCCCCCACCCTAGCCTATCCTAATCTAGTCTGCTCTTTTCTAGTCTCCTTTTCTATTTTCTCGATTCCATCCTATGCTACTCTACCATACCCTGCACTAAGCTAACCTACCCTGACCTATGCTGTTCTATTCTATTTCCTTCTATTTTCTCTGTTCCACCGTATGCTTCCCTACCCTATGCTACCCCACCGTACCATACTCTACTACTTAGGGTTACTCAATAAGGGTCCTAATTAAGGGGAGTAGTTCGGGCAAGGGTACTCCTTAAGGCAAGTGTACTAGTTCAGGCTACTAGTTAAGGCCAGGGTACTAGTTATGCAAGGGCACTAGTTAAGGCCAGGCTACTAGTTAAGGCATGGGTACTTGTTGAGGGTACTGGTTAAGGCAAGGGTACCAGTTCAGGCTACTTGTTAAGGATGTACTACTAGTGAAGGCAAGGGTACTAGTGAAGACTACTGGTTAAGGCAAGGGTACTTGTTAGGACTACTAGTTAAGGCAAGGGTACTAGATTAGGCTAAGAGTTCAGGCAAGGGTACTCGTTCAGATTACTGACTTAGGGTACTATTCAAGACTAGTTGTCTAGGCTACTGCTCTATGCCACTAGTCTAGCTGACTAGTCCAGCTTACTAGTCTAGGCTTCTACTCTAGCCTTCTCTTGTCTACTCTAATGTAGTCTACTTGCATCTACCCTAGTCTTCCTATCATAAACTACCCTACCCTAACCTATTCTAATCAATTCCATTTGATTCGATTCAAAGCATTTCGATGCGACCAGACACCATCACGCTTGAGTCGGCTCGATTCTGCAACATCAGCTCGATTCAGCTCGATTTGGCTCGAATCGCTTCAATTCAGCTCGTTTCCACTCGGTTCAGCCTTATTCGGCCCTATTTGGCTCGATTCGACTCTTTTCTACTCTATTTGTCTCTGTTCGACTCCATTTGACTCCACTCTTCTCCATTCTACGCTATCCTACTCTACCCTACGATACTCTAATCTATTCGATTGGATGCGATTCGAAGCAATTCGGTGTGATTCATCGCGTTTTGTTTCCATTTGACTCGATTCGGCCAGAATTGGCTCTATTCAGCTATATCCTGCACTCTTTGACTCTATTTGACTCAATTCTACTCTGCTCTACTCTTGTCTGCTTTACTCTCTCTACTCTACCCTACTGTACTATATTCTATTCTGTACTATTCTGTTCTGTTCTACCCACCCGCCCCTCCCCTCCCCTTCCCTAATCTATTTCAGTAGATTCGATGTGACGTATTTCCACGCGATTTGACGTGATTAATCTTGAATTAGCTCGATTCAGTTCGAATCGACTCTATTCGGCTCGACTTGGCTCCATTTCACTCCATTCGGCTCGATTAGGCTTGAATTCCATCGATTCTGCTGGATTCTGCTCAATTAGGCCTTATTTGGGCCTATTCGGCCCTATTCTGCTCTATTAGACTCTTTTCTACTCTATTCATATCTATCCGTCTCTATTGGACTCCGTTCAACTCCATTCCTCACTATTTTCCTCTCTTCTATTCTACCCTTCCCTACCCTAATCTCTTCTATTCGATTCGATTTGATTTGACGCGATTCGAAGCAACCGGACGTGATTCGTCTCGTTTTGTCTCCACTCGGCTCAATTCGGCTATGTTCTCTCTCTTTGACTCTATTCTATTCTGTTGTATTCTTTCTGTTCTGTTCTATTCTCTCCTATTCTGTTGTACTCTATTCTATTCTACTCTACCCGACCCAACGGCACCCCACCCGAACCTACCCTACTTTAATCTATTGGATTCAATTCGGTTCCGTGCAAAGCGATTTGATAGGACTTGACTGGATTGGGCAAGATCTGAAGGGATTTGATGAGATTCCATGCGACTCGACGTGATTCAGTAGGATTCTCTGAGGTTTGACGCAATTCGAAGTTATTCGACGTGATTCGATGGGATTCGACACGATATGAAGCGATTTGACCTTGTTTGATTCAAAACGATGTGACTCGACTCGATTCGACCTGATTCGATTCGACGCTGTTCGGTGACAGTCAGTGCGATTCTGCTTGATTCCGCTCGATTAGGTGTGATTCGGCAGTATACAGCTCTTTTCGGCTGTATTCAGCTCCATTCGTCTCTATTCAGCTTATTCGGCTCTATTCGACTGTATTCGACTCTACTCTTTTCCACTCGATTCTACTCGATTCTATTCCTTCTATTCTGTTCTAATCTCTTCTATTCCACTCTACTCTGTTCTATTCTACCCTCCCCTCCCCTTCTCTAATCTATACGTCTCGATTGGATTTGACGCGTTGAACGCGATTCGAGGCGATGAAGCTTGAATCGGCTCGATTCGGCTCTATTCGGCTCAGTTAGGCTCCATTCAGCTTGTTTTGGCTTGAATCGCTTCGAATCTGCTCGATTTGGCCTTCTTCGGCCCTATTCTGCTCTATTCGACTCTTTTCTACTCTATTCGTTTCTACTTGACTCCATTCTACTCCATTCTATTCATTCCACACTGTTCTACTCTATTCTGCTCTACCCTACCCAACACCACTCTAATTTACTCTACTTGCTTCTACACGATTCCTCTCATTTTGTCTGCATTTGGCTCTATTCAGCTCTATTCTACTCTTCTCTACTCTATTGTATTGTTTCTACTCTGTTCTGTACGATTCTACTCTATTCTACCCTACCCTGTGCTACCCAACTCTAAGGTATTGTAATCCACTTGATTGGATTTGATTCAACCCATTTCGACGTGATTCGGCTCTGTTCAAATCTATTCTACTCTACTCTATTCCCCTCTATTCTACTCTAGCCTACTCTTTTCTGTATTCGTTCTGTGTTGTTCTGTTCTATTTTGTTGTGTTCTGTTCTGTTTTATTCTATTCTACTCTATTCTACCCTACTCTAGCCTACCCGAACCTCCCCTACTCTAGTCTATTCAATTGAATTCGAGAAATTTTGACGCGACTAGGGGCCGAATCGGTGTGATTCATGTCCATTCGGCTCCATTTGTCTCGAATAGTGTCGATTCAGCTCGATTAGGCTCGATTTGGCTCCATTAGGCTCGATTCACTGGATTCGGCTCGATTTCGCTCAATTCAGCTCGATTTGGCCCTCTTTGGCCCTCTTCGGCTCTCTTCAGCTCTTTTCTACTCTACTCGATTCCATTGCACACCATTCTACTCCATTCTACGCTCTTCTACTATACCCTACTGTAATTGATTCGATGGGATTCGACGCCATTCGACGCGATTTGTCTCGTTTCGTCTCCATTCAGCTTGATTCGACTCTGTTCTACTCTACTCTATTCTACTCTACACTATTCTGCTCTGCTCTACCCTTTTCTACTCTATTCTATTGTATCCTTTCCATTCTCTTCTACTGTGTTCAAGTCTACTCTATTCCATCCTACCCTAATCTAATCTATTCTACTGGATTCGGTTCCACGCATCTCGATGCGATTCGGCTCAAATCGGCTCCTTTCCACTCCATTCATCCCCAATCGGCTCAAATCGGTTCGATTCAGCTCTAATCGGCTCCATTCGGCTCCAGTCAGCTCGAATAGGCTCTATTCAGCTCTATTCGGCTCTATTAGACTCTACTCAACTCTATTATCTCTTTTCGACTCCACTCGACTCCATGCTACACCATTCTACTCCATCCTAAACTATTCTCTACTGTATTGTATTGTACTCTACCCTACTGTAGTCTATTCTATTTGATTGGATTGGAATTGACCAGATTCAATGCAATCCGACGGGATTCGACGCGATACGGCACGATTCCACAGGATTCGGCGTGATTTGTCTTTTTTTCTATCCATTTAGCTCTTTTGGGCTCTATTTGGCTCTATTCGGCAATGTTCGACTCTACTCTACTCTTCTATACTCTGCTAGTCTCGACCCTATTCTTTCAGTTCAGTTCTCTTCTGTTCTGTTCTACTGCACTCTATTCTACCCTACCCTACCCTAACTTAGCCTACTGTAATCTGTTCTATGCTATTCGACACTCTTGAATGGGATTCGACCTGATTCGGGTCATATCAGCTCGATTCATCCCCTTTCTGCTCCATTAAACTCGATTCGGTTCTATTCGGCTCTTTTCCACTCTATTCGGCTCTTTTTGGCAGTATTCGACTCTATTTGACTCTAGTCTACTCGATTCTTTCTGTTCTGTTCTATTCTAGTCTATTCTTCTCTACCCTACCGTAGCCTTACCTTCCCCACACTAATCTATTTGATTCGATTCGACACATTTCAAACGACTCGACATGATTCATCTCGATTCACCTTGAATTTGGTCAATTCGGCTGTATTCAGCTCTGTTTGGCTCTTTTCGGCTCTCTTCAACTCAATTTGACTCTATTCTACTGGACCCGACTCTACTTAATTCTATTCTCTTCTTTCTATTGTGTGCTGTTGTGTTGTAGTCTAGCCTCTCCTGCCGTACCCTCCTCTACTCTAATCTATTCGATTCAACGCATTTTGACGCGATTCCATGTGATTAGGCTTGAATCGGCTCGATTTAGCTCTATTTGGCTTGAATTGTTGCAATTCGTCTCGATTCTGCTCAATTCAGCATAATAGGCTCGAGTGAACCTTATTCAGCCCTGTTCAGCTCTACTCAACCCTTTCTACTTTATTTGTCTCTATTTGGCTCCATTCAACTCCCTTCCACACCATTCTACTCTTTTCTACTCTATTCTATTCTGTTCTACCCTACTCTACTCTAATCTATTCTAATCCATTCGATTCATCACGATTTGTCTCCTTTCCTCTCCATTCGAATCGATTCGCCTTGAATTGGATCTATTCATCTATATTCTGCACTACCCGACTCTGACTATTCCACTCTACTCAACTCTACTCCATTCTACTCTTGGTATTCTCTTCTGTTCTACTCTATTCTATTCTTCTGTGCCCTTCCCTACTGAATCCCAGTCTAACCTACACTACTCCAATCTATTCAATTTAATTCGATTCCATTCAGTTTGACACCATTCGCCCCGATTTGAGACAATTCGATGGGATTCGGTGAGATTCCGCGAGATTTGATGCGTTTTGGTGGGATTTGATGGAATTCGACGAGATCCGATGCAATAGGATGCAATTAAGTGTGTTTTGGCTCGATTTTGCTGGGTTCAGATTGTCTCTATTTGGCTCATTTCAGCTCCACTAGGCTCCATTCATCCCGAATCTGATCGACTCGACTCGATTCGGCTCATTTTGGTCATATGTGGTCCTATTCAGCGTTATTCGGCTCTATTCAACTCTTTTCTACTCTCTGCATCTCTGTTCCAATCCATTTGACTCCATTCCACACCATTCTATTCCATTCTACACTACTGTATTCTACAAAACCCTCCCCCACCCTAGCCTATCCTAATCTAGTCTGCTCTTTTCTAGTCTCCTTTTCTATTTTCTCGATTCCATCCTATGCTACTCTACCATACCCTGCACTAAGCTAACCTACCCTGACCTATGCTGTTCTATTCTATTTCCTTCTATTTTCTCTGTTCCACCGTATGCTTCCCTACCCTATGCTACCCCACCGTACCATACTCTACTACTTAGGGTTACTCAATAAG
>NW_026975563.1:0-37365 GCF_030014295.1 Loxodonta africana
CATGTGGTCATTGGCCGACATTCTTTCTTTCATCCACACAGCGGTCTAGATGAGGGGAAAGAGGCCAGGTAGGCCAGCTGAAGGCTGAGTGCGGGGCCTAAGGCTTCTTTCCCAATCACCATGGAGACGGCCACCGGAAGGCTGGCCGGAACTTCTCACGGGGACGGGTCACAAACACTGAGCCAATAGGAGAGGTCCAGCCTAACCGGCCAGTTCCGCAGAGCCCTCCATTTCACCCACGGACACACAACGGCCCCTTCTGTTTTGGGCCACAAATTCGAGGCCACCCAGGGAATCACTTCACACTAGGCAGCCCCTCATGTGGACACGTTCGACACACTCGGCCAGCAGGCAGCTACCTCTTTTCCACTTACGCTACCATATCAGTAGGCAAGGCGCCCTTCCTCAGCATCTATGGCCCCTCTCTGGATGTGTTCATTCAGAGAAATCTCTTCCTTCTACCCCTGAGACACATCACAAGTATGAGGGGCCTGAGAGAGAGCCTAGACATGAAACGGGGGAGGCTTCTGGCTGTACTGCTTCCCCGTGGGGAGAGAATAGCAGGTAGTCTCTCTGGAAGGTCTTAGCTTCTGTTGCTTGACATGGGCGATACAGTAGGGGCGGACCCTGGCCAGGCGGAGCTTGTGGGCAGACGCAACCTCTCCGGCGACGAATAATTCTGCTGCTGCTTTCTATGCTGAAGGCCTCCCCCCGCCGGGTCGGATGGGTAGAGAACATTGACCCACACCTGCCGGGGGCCTTTCCTGGGACTGAAGATCCCAACATGGTCTCAACGTCGTCACCCTCTCAGCACACACCTTTCCTGCACACATAATGCTGCCTTTCTCCGTCAGGGCCTTATCCTACCAGGAAAAAAAGCAAGCCGCTCAAAAAGGCCGATGCCAGGGAAATCGAGGAAACAGCGCCATTTTCCAAATGTTTGCTGTCTACATGTCCCCGCCTCCGGGGCAAGGCCGCGTATGCGGCCAGGCTCCGAAGGCAAGGCCGATATCTTGGCAGTCAGGGCCCCAGCAGTCCAATGGTTTATGGACGTGGGGACACGGATGACCTGTTTGCCGCATACAGGAGGGATCCTTGGGCCCTTCACTGCCTCGCCATTCAGCTCCACGACGTCCACTAGTGGCCCTGGCCTTTGCTTTGGCTGGTGCCCCATTGAACGTGTGCTCCGCAGCCATCTTTCTCCACCCATCACTATCATTCTGCCACCAGGGGATATGTGAGTGTGGGAGTCACCATTTGTCACTGGCAGCAGTGTCACAAATCACCAGACTTCCAGGTACCAGCTGACCTAGGCTGCCTTCTGCCCCAGGCAAGATCCCGATTCCTATATCCCAGATGCTGACTGACACCTGGGCACTGGGGAACATTCATTTTGATCAACACAGAGGTCTGAGTGAGGGTCAGCGGGCCCGGTAGCTGAAGTCAAGGCCAGGTGGGCGGGGCTGAGGCTTCTTGGCCATCACCATGGAGACAGTCCCCCCACCGGAAGAGTGGGCGGACCTTAAGATGGGCCTGGTGACAAGACTCAGCCAATGGCAGAGATCCGGCCCGCCAGGCAGATGACACAGAGCCCTCCACTGTGACCCATGACACCTAGTGGCCACAGGATTTGAGTACACCCTGGGAAAGCCTACGCAGGCACAAGGGAGCCCCTGGTGCGGACTGCTTCAGGCCATTGGCAGAGCAGGCCAGGTACCTCTTTCCCACTTTCCTGAGGATAGCAGTACGCAAGGCATCCCCACTCAGCATCTCTTGCCTCTCTCTGGATCTGTTCCTTCTCTGAAATCTCTTCCTTCTCCCCCTTGTCACTTGACACCTTGGAGTGCCTGACAGAGGGCCTAGAGATGAAAGAGCAAAGGGGGAAGGCCTCTGGCTCTCCTGCTTGCCCATGGGTAGAGAAGATCTGCTAGTCTATCTGGAAGGTCTAGAGAGTAGCCATTGACTGGGGACCTGCATCACGGGCTGATCCTGGCCAGGTGAAGCTTGCTGACATGTGGCAGCCTCTCCGGAGACTACTAATTCCGCTCATAACATTGTATGCAAATACCCGGCTGAGTGCCACGGGCAGAAAACATTGACACATACCTGCCAGAGGCCTATCCTGGGTCTGAAGAGTCCACCCTGGTCTCCAGCGACTCATCATCTCAGCACACACTTTGCCTGCACACATGGAATCCGCCTCTCTCCACGAATGCCTTCTCCGGCTAGGAAACACACGATGTCACTCAGCCAAAGGAGAGCACAGGCAAAGTCAACCGAAGCCCCCATCTTCAAGAGTTTGCCCTCTGCTGGGCCACAGCCTCCGCTGGCACAGTGCATGTGTGTCACTTCTCCGAGGATAAGGCCGAAATCCGGGCATCCAGGGCCCCAGCAGTCCAGGGTCTGCGCATGGCCGCATATGGATCACCTCTTTGCCACGTACAGGAGGGAGGCCTGGGCCCTAGACTGGCTCTGCTAGAGCTCCACGACCTCAGCTATTTTCCCTCACCTTTGGCCCGTGCCCTCGTGACTGTGTGATCCCTAGTGACACTTCTTCTCCGACCACTCTGAATCCGCCACCTGCGGATACTTGAGCATGAAGATGAACATCTGTCACTGCCTGCAGTGTCACAGGTCACTAGGTGTCTAGGCTCAGGCTGACGATGGCTGTCTTTTGCCCAGGCAAGGAGCCTAATCCTTCAAAGGCAATGAGGACATGTGGTCATTGGCCGACATTCTTTCTTTCATCCACACAGCGGTCTAGATGAGGGGAAAGAGGCCAGGTAGGCCAGCTGAAGGCTGAGTGCGGGGCCTAAGGCTTCTTTCCCAATCACCATGGAGACGGCCACCGGAAGGCTGGCCGGAACTTCTCACGGGGACGGGTCACAAACACTGAGCCAATAGGAGAGGTCCAGCCTAACCGGCCAGTTCCGCAGAGCCCTCCATTTCACCCACGGACACACAACGGCCCCTTCTGTTTTGGGCCACAAATTCGAGGCCACCCAGGGAATCACTTCACACTAGGCAGCCCCTCATGTGGACACGTTCGACACACTCGGCCAGCAGGCAGCTACCTCTTTTCCACTTACGCTACCATATCAGTAGGCAAGGCGCCCTTCCTCAGCATCTATGGCCCCTCTCTGGATGTGTTCATTCAGAGAAATCTCTTCCTTCTACCCCTGAGACACATCACAAGTATGAGGGGCCTGAGAGAGAGCCTAGACATGAAACGGGGGAGGCTTCTGGCTGTACTGCTTCCCCGTGGGGAGAGAATAGCAGGTAGTCTCTCTGGAAGGTCTTAGCTTCTGTTGCTTGACATGGGCGATACAGTAGGGGCGGACCCTGGCCAGGCGGAGCTTGTGGGCAGACGCAACCTCTCCGGCGACGAATAATTCCGCTGCTGCTTTCTATGCTGAAGACCTACCCCCGCCGGGTCGGATGGGTAGAGAACATTGACCCACACCTGCCGGGGGCCTTTCCTGGGACTGAAGATCCCAACATGGTCTCAACGTCGTCACCCTCTCAGCACACACCTTTCCTGCACACATAATGCTGCCTTTCTCCGTCAGGGCCTTATCCTACCAGGAAAAAAAGCAAGCCGCTCAAAAAGGCCGATGCCAGGGAAATCGAGGAAACAGCGCCATTTTCCAAATGTTTGCTGTCTACATGTCCCCGCCTCCGGGGCAAGGCCGCGTATGCGGCCAGGCTCCGAAGGCAAGGCCGATATCTTGGCAGTCAGGGCCCCAGCAGTCCAATGGTTTATGGACGTGGGGACACGGATGACCTGTTTGCCGCATACAGGAGGGATCCTTGGGCCCTTCACTGCCTCGCCATTCAGCTCCACGACGTCCACTAGTGGCCCTGGCCTTTGCTTTGGCTGGTGCCCCATTGAACGTGTGCTCCGCAGCCATCTTTCTCCACCCATCACTATCATTCTGCCACCAGGGGATATGTGAGTGTGGGAGTCACCATTTGTCACTGGCAGCAGTGTCACAAATCACCAGACTTCCAGGTACCAGCTGACCTAGGCTGCCTTCTGCCCCAGGCAAGATCCCGATTCCTATATCCCAGATGCTGACTGACACCTGGGCACTGGGGAACATTCATTTTGATCAACACAGAGGTCTGAGTGAGGGTCAGCGGGCCCGGTAGCTGAAGTCAAGGCCAGGTGGGCGGGGCTGAGGCTTCTTGGCCATCACCATGGAGACATTCCCCCCACCGGAAGAGTGGGCGGACCTTAAGATGGGCCTGGTGACAAGACTCAGCCAATGGCAGAGATCTGGCCCGCCAGGCAGATGACACAGAGCCCTCCACTGTGACCCATGACACCTAGTGGCCACAGGATTTGAGCACACCCTGGGAAAGCCTACGCAGGCACAAGGGAGCCCCTGGTGCGGACTGCTTCAGGCCATTGGCAGAGCAGGCCAGGTACCTCTTTCCCACTTTCCTGAGGATAGCAGTACGCAAGGCATCCCCACTCAGCACCTCTTGCCTCTCTCTGGATCTGTTCCTTCTCTGAAATCTCTTCCTTCTCCCCCTTGTCACTTGACACCTTGGAGTGCCTGACAGAGGGCCTAGAGATGAAAGAGCAAAGGGGGAAGGCCTCTGGCTCTCCTGCTTGCCCATGGGAAGAGAAGATCTGCTAGTCTATCTGGAAGGTCTAGAGAGTAGCCATTGACTGGGGACCTGCATCACGGGCTGATCCTGGCCAGGTGAAGCTTGCTGACATGTGGCAGCCTCTCCGGAGACTACTAATTCCGCTCATAACATTGTATGCAAATACCTGGCTGAGTGCCACGGGCAGAAAACATTGACACATACCTGCCAGAGGCCTATCCTGGGTCTGAAGAGTCCACCCTGGTCTCCAGCGACTCATCATCTCAGCACACACTTTGCCTGCACACATGGAATCCGCCTCTCTCCACGAATGCCTTCTCCTGCTAGGAAACACACGATGTCACTCAGCCAAAGGAGAGCACAGGCAAAGTCAACCGAAGCCCCCATCTTCAAGAGTTTGCCCTCTGCTGGGCCACAGCCTCCGCTGGCACAGTGCATGTGTGTCACTTCTCCGAGGATAAGGCCGAAATCCGGGCATCCAGGGCCCCAGCAGTCCAGGGTCTGCGCATGGCCGCATATGGATCACCTCTTTGCCACGTACAGGAGGGAGGCCTGGGCCCTAGACTGGCTCTGCTAGAGCTCCACGACCTCAGCTATTTTCCCTCACCTTTGGCCCGTGCCCTCGTGACTGTGTGATCCCTAGTGACACTTCTTCTCCGACCACTCTGAATCCGCCACCTGCGGATACTTGAGCATGAAGATGAACATCTGTCACTGCCTGCAGTGTCACAGGTCACTAGGTGTCTAGGCTCAGGCTGACGATGGCTGTCTTCTGCCCAGGCAAGGAGCCTAATCCTTCAAAGGCAATGAGGACATGTGGTCATTGGCCGACATTCTTTCTTTCATCCACACAGCGGTCTAGATGAGGGGAAAGAGGCCAGGTAGGCCAGCTGAAGGCTGAGTGCGGGGCCTAAGGCTTCTTTCCCAATCACCATGGAGACGGCCACCGGAAGGCTGGCCGGAACTTCTCACGGGGACGGGTCACAAACACTGAGCCAATAGGAGAGGTCCAGCCTAACCGGCCAGTTCCGCAGAGCCCTCCATTTCACCCACGGACACACAACGGCCCCTTCTGTTTTGGGCCACAAATTCGAGGCCACCCAGGGAATCACTTCACACTAGGCAGCCCCTCATGTGGACACGTTCGACACACTCGGCCAGCAGGCAGCTACCTCTTTTCCACTTACGCTACCATATCAGTAGGCAAGGCGCCCTTCCTCAGCATCTATGGCCCCTCTCTGGATGTGTTCATTCAGAGAAATCTCTTCCTTCTACCCCTGAGACACATCACAAGTATGAGGGGCCTGAGAGAGAGCCTAGACATGAAACGGGGGAGGCTTCTGGCTGTACTGCTTCCCCGTGGGGAGAGAATAGCAGGTAGTCTCTCTGGAAGGTCTTAGCTTCTGTTGCTTGACATGGGCGATACAGTAGGGGCGGACCCTGGCCAGGCGGAGCTTGTGGGCAGACGCAACCTCTCCGGCGACGAATAATTCTGCTGCTGCTTTCTATGCTGAAGGCCTCCCCCCGCCGGGTCGGATGGGTAGAGAACATTGACCCACACCTGCCGGGGGCCTTTCCTGGGACTGAAGATCCCAACATGGTCTCAACGTCGTCACCCTCTCAGCACACACCTTTCCTGCACACATAATGCTGCCTTTCTCCGTCAGGGCCTTATCCTACCAGGAAAAAAAGCAAGCCGCTCAAAAAGGCCGATGCCAGGGAAATCGAGGAAACAGCGCCATTTTCCAAATGTTTGCTGTCTACATGTCCCCGCCTCCGGGGCAAGGCCGCGTATGCGGCCAGGCTCCGAAGGCAAGGCCGATATCTTGGCAGTCAGGGCCCCAGCAGTCCAATGGTTTATGGACGTGGGGACACGGATGACCTGTTTGCCGCATACAGGAGGGATCCTTGGGCCCTTCACTGCCTCGCCATTCAGCTCCACGACGTCCACTAGTGGCCCTGGCCTTTGCTTTGGCTGGTGCCCCATTGAACGTGTGCTCCGCAGCCATCTTTCTCCACCCATCACTATCATTCTGCCACCAGGGGATATGTGAGTGTGGGAGTCACCATTTGTCACTGGCAGCAGTGTCACAAATCACCAGACTTCCAGGTACCAGCTGACCTAGGCTGCCTTCTGCCCCAGGCAAGATCCCGATTCCTATATCCCAGATGCTGACTGACACCTGGGCACTGGGGAACATTCATTTTGATCAACACAGAGGTCTGAGTGAGGGTCAGCGGGCCCGGTAGCTGAAGTCAAGGCCAGGTGGGCGGGGCTGAGGCTTCTTGGCCATCACCATGGAGACATTCCCCCCACCGGAAGAGTGGGCGGACCTTAAGATGGGCCTGGTGACAAGACTCAGCCAATGGCAGAGATCCGGCCCGCCAGGCAGATGACACAGAGCCCTCCACTGTGACCCATGACACCTAGTGGCCACAGGATTTGAGTACACCCTGGGAAAGCCTACGCAGGCACAAGGGAGCCCCTGGTGCGGACTGCTTCAGGCCATTGGCAGAGCAGGCCAGGTACCTCTTTCCCACTTTCCTGAGGATAGCAGTACGCAAGGCATCCCCACTCAGCATCTCTTGCCTCTCTCTGGATCTGTTCCTTCTCTGAAATCTCTTCCTTCTCCCCCTTGTCACTTGACACCTTGGAGTGCCTGACAGAGGGCCTAGAGATGAAAGAGCAAAGGGGGAAGGCCTCTGGCTCTCCTGCTTGCCCATGGGTAGAGAAGATCTGCTAGTCTATCTGGAAGGTCTAGAGAGTAGCCATTGACTGGGGACCTGCATCACGGGCTGATCCTGGCCAGGTGAAGCTTGCTGACATGTGGCAGCCTCTCCGGAGACTACTAATTCCGCTCATAACATTGTATGCAAATACCCGGCTGAGTGCCACGGGCAGAAAACATTGACACATACCTGCCAGAGGCCTATCCTGGGTCTGAAGAGTCCACCCTGGTCTCCAGCGACTCATCATCTCAGCACACACTTTGCCTGCACACATGGAATCCGCCTCTCTCCACGAATGCCTTCTCCGGCTAGGAAACACACGATGTCACTCAGCCAAAGGAGAGCACAGGCAAAGTCAACCGAAGCCCCCATCTTCAAGAGTTTGCCCTCTGCTGGGCCACAGCCTCCGCTGGCACAGTGCATGTGTGTCACTTCTCCGAGGATAAGGCCGAAATCCGGGCATCCAGGGCCCCAGCAGTCCAGGGTCTGCGCATGGCCGCATATGGATCACCTCTTTGCCACGTACAGGAGGGAGGCCTGGGCCCTAGACTGGCTCTGCTAGAGCTCCACGACCTCAGCTATTTTCCCTCACCTTTGGCCCGTGCCCTCGTGACTGTGTGATCCCTAGTGACACTTCTTCTCCGACCACTCTGAATCCGCCACCTGCGGATACTTGAGCATGAAGATGAACATCTGTCACTGCCTGCAGTGTCACAGGTCACTAGGTGTCTAGGCTCAGGCTGACGATGGCTGTCTTTTGCCCAGGCAAGGAGCCTAATCCTTCAAAGGCAATGAGGACATGTGGTCATTGGCCGACATTCTTTCTTTCATCCACACAGCGGTCTAGATGAGGGGAAAGAGGCCAGGTAGGCCAGCTGAAGGCTGAGTGCGGGGCCTAAGGCTTCTTTCCCAATCACCATGGAGACGGCCACCGGAAGGCTGGCCGGAACTTCTCACGGGGACGGGTCACAAACACTGAGCCAATAGGAGAGGTCCAGCCTAACCGGCCAGTTCCGCAGAGCCCTCCATTTCACCCACGGACACACAACGGCCCCTTCTGTTTTGGGCCACAAATTCGAGGCCACCCAGGGAATCACTTCACACTAGGCAGCCCCTCATGTGGACACGTTCGACACACTCGGCCAGCAGGCAGCTACCTCTTTTCCACTTACGCTACCATATCAGTAGGCAAGGCGCCCTTCCTCAGCATCTATGGCCCCTCTCTGGATGTGTTCATTCAGAGAAATCTCTTCCTTCTACCCCTGAGACACATCACAAGTATGAGGGGCCTGAGAGAGAGCCTAGACATGAAACGGGGGAGGCTTCTGGCTGTACTGCTTCCCCGTGGGGAGAGAATAGCAGGTAGTCTCTCTGGAAGGTCTTAGCTTCTGTTGCTTGACATGGGCGATACAGTAGGGGCGGACCCTGGCCAGGCGGAGCTTGTGGGCAGACGCAACCTCTCCGGCGACGAATAATTCCGCTGCTGCTTTCTATGCTGAAGACCTACCCCCGCCGGGTCGGATGGGTAGAGAACATTGACCCACACCTGCCGGGGGCCTTTCCTGGGACTGAAGATCCCAACATGGTCTCAACGTCGTCACCCTCTCAGCACACACCTTTCCTGCACACATAATGCTGCCTTTCTCCGTCAGGGCCTTATCCTACCAGGAAAAAAAGCAAGCCGCTCAAAAAGGCCGATGCCAGGGAAATCGAGGAAACACCGCCATTTTCCAAATGTTTGCTGTCTACATGTCCCCGCCTCCGGGGCAAGGCCGCGTATGCGGCCAGGCTCCGAAGGCAAGGCCGATATCTTGGCAGTCAGGGCCCCAGCAGTCCAATGGTTTATGGACGTGGGGACACGGATGACCTGTTTGCCGCATACAGGAGGGATCCTTGGGCCCTTCACTGCCTCGCCATTCAGCTCCACGACGTCCACTAGTGGCCCTGGCCTTTGCTTTGGCTGGTGCCCCATTGAACGTGTGCTCCGCAGCCATCTTTCTCCACCCATCACTATCATTCTGCCACCAGGGGATATGTGAGTGTGGGAGTCACCATTTGTCACTGGCAGCAGTGTCACAAATCACCAGACTTCCAGGTACCAGCTGACCTAGGCTGCCTTCTGCCCCAGGCAAGATCCCGATTCCTATATCCCAGATGCTGACTGACACCTGGGCACTGGGGAACATTCATTTTGATCAACACAGAGGTCTGAGTGAGGGTCAGCGGGCCCGGTAGCTGAAGTCAAGGCCAGGTGGGCGGGGCTGAGGCTTCTTGGCCATCACCATGGAGACATTCCCCCCACCGGAAGAGTGGGCGGACCTTAAGATGGGCCTGGTGACAAGACTCAGCCAATGGCAGAGATCCGGCCCGCCAGGCAGATGACACAGAGCCCTCCACTGTGACCCATGACACCTAGTGGCCACAGGATTTGAGTACACCCTGGGAAAGCCTACGCAGGCACAAGGGAGCCCCTGGTGCGGACTGCTTCAGGCCATTGGCAGAGCAGGCCAGGTACCTCTTTCCCACTTTCCTGAGGATAGCAGTACGAAAGGCATCCCCACTCAGCATCTCTTGCCTCTCTCTGGATCTGTTCCTTCTCTGAAATCTCTTCCTTCTCCCCCTTGTCACTTGACACCTTGGAGTGCCTGACAGAGGGCCTAGAGATGAAAGAGCAAAGGGGGAAGGCCTCTGGCTCTCCTGCTTGCCCATGGGTAGAGAAGATCTGCTAGTCTATCTGGAAGGTCTAGAGAGTAGCCATTGACTGGGGACCTGCATCACGGGCTGATCCTGGCCAGGTGAAGCTTGCTGACATGTGGCAGCCTCTCCGGAGACTACTAATTCCGCTCATAACATTGTATGCAAATACCGGCTGAGTGCCATGGGCAGAAAACATTGACACATACCTGCCAGAGGCCTATCCTGGGTCTGAAGAGTCCACCCTGGTCTCCAGCGACTCATCATCTCAGCACACACTTTGCCTGCACACATGGAATCCGCCTCTCTCCACGAATGCCTTCTCCGGCTAGGAAACACACGATGTCACTCAGCCAAAGGAGAGCACAGGCAAAGTCAACCGAAGCCCCCATCTTCAAGAGTTTGCCCTCTGCTGGGCCACAGCCTCCGCTGGCACAGTGCATGTGTGTCACTTCTCCGAGGATAAGGCCGAAATCCGGGCATCCAGGGCCCCAGCAGTCCAGGGTCTGCGCATGGCCGCATATGGATCACCTCTTTGCCACGTACAGGAGGGAGGCCTGGGCCCTAGACTGGCTCTGCTAGAGCTCCACGACCTCAGCTATTTTCCCTCACCTTTGGCCCGTGCCCTCGTGACTGTGTGATCCCTAGTGACACTTCTTCTCCGACCACTCTGAATCCGCCACCTGCGGATACTTGAGCATGAAGATGAACATCTGTCACTGCCTGCAGTGTCACAGGTCACTAGGTGTCTAGGCTCAGGCTGACGATGGCTGTCTTCTGCCCAGGCAAGGAGCCTAATCCTTCAAAGGCAATGAGGACATGTGGTCATTGGCCGACATTCTTTCTTTCATCCACACAGCGGTCTAGATGAGGGGAAAGAGGCCAGGTAGGCCAGCTGAAGGCTGAGTGCGGGGCCTAAGGCTTCTTTCCCAATCACCATGGAGACGGCCACCGGAAGGCTGGCCGGAACTTCTCACGGGGACGGGTCACAAACACTGAGCCAATAGGAGAGGTCCAGCCTAACCGGCCAGTTCCGCAGAGCCCTCCATTTCACCCACGGACACACAACGGCCCCTTCTGTTTTGGGCCACAAATTCGAGGCCACCCAGGGAATCACTTCACACTAGGCAGCCCCTCATGTGGACACGTTCGACACACTCGGCCAGCAGGCAGCTACCTCTTTTCCACTTACGCTACCATATCAGTAGGCAAGGCGCCCTTCCTCAGCATCTATGGCCCCTCTCTGGATGTGTTCATTCAGAGAAATCTCTTCCTTCTACCCCTGAGACACATCACAAGTATGAGGGGCCTGAGAGAGAGCCTAGACATGAAACGGGGGAGGCTTCTGGCTGTACTGCTTCCCCGTGGGGAGAGAATAGCAGGTAGTCTCTCTGGAAGGTCTTAGCTTCTGTTGCTTGACATGGGCGATACAGTAGGGGCGGACCCTGGCCAGGCGGAGCTTGTGGGCAGACGCAACCTCTCCGGCGACGAATAATTCCGCTGCTGCTTTCTATGCTGAAGACCTCCCCCCGCCGGGTCGGATGGGTAGAGAACATTGACCCACACCTGCCGGGGGCCTTTCCTGGGACTGAAGATCCCAACATGGTCTCAACGTCGTCACCCTCTCAGCACACACCTTTCCTGCACACATAATGCTGCCTTTCTCCGTCAGGGCCTTATCCTACCAGGAAAAAAAGCAAGCCGCTCAAAAAGGCCGATGCCAGGGAAATCGAGGAAACACCGCCATTTTCCAAATGTTTGCTGTCTACATGTCCCCGCCTCCGGGGCAAGGCCGTGTATGCGGCCAGGCTCCGAAGGCAAGGCCGATATCTTGGCAGTCAGGGCCCCAGCAGTCCAATGGTTTATGGACGTGGGGACACGGATGACCTGTTTGCCGCATACAGGAGGGATCCTTGGGCCCTTCACTGCCTCGCCATTCAGCTCCACGACGTCCACTAGTGGCCCTGGCCTTTGCTTTGGCTGGTGCCCCATTGAACGTGTGCTCCGCAGCCATCTTTCTCCACCCATCACTATCATTCTGCCACCAGGGGATATGTGAGTGTGGGAGTCACCATTTGTCACTGGCAGCAGTGTCACAAATCACCAGACTTCCAGGTACCAGCTGACCTAGGCTGCCTTCTGCCCCAGGCAAGATCCCGATTCCTATATCCCAGATGCTGACTGACACCTGGGCACTGGGGAACATTCATTTTGATCAACACAGAGGTCTGAGTGAGGGTCAGCGGGCCCGGTAGCTGAAGTCAAGGCCAGGTGGGCGGGGCTGAGGCTTCTTGGCCATCACCATGGAGACAGTCCCCCCACCGGAAGAGTGGGCGGACCTTAAGATGGGCCTGGTGACAAGACTCAGCCAATGGCAGAGATCTGGCCCGCCAGGCAGATGACACAGAGCCCTCCACTGTGACCCATGACACCTAGTGGCCACAGGATTTGAGCACACCCTGGGAAAGCCTACGCAGGCACAAGGGAGCCCCTGGTGCGGACTGCTTCAGGCCATTGGCAGAGCAGGCCAGGTACCTCTTTCCCACTTTCCTGAGGATAGCAGTACGCAAGGCATCCCCACTCAGCACCTCTTGCCTCTCTCTGGATGTGTTCCTTCTCTGAAATCTCTTCCTTCTCCCCCTTGTCACTTGACACCTTGGAGTGCCTGACAGAGGGCCTAGAGATGAAAGAGCAAAGGGGGAAGGCCTCTGGCTCTCCTGCTTGCCCATGGGAAGAGAAGATCTGCTAGTCTATCTGGAAGGTCTAGAGAGTAGCCATTGACTGGGGACCTGCATCACGGGCTGATCCTGGCCAGGTGAAGCTTGCTGACATGTGGCAGCCTCTCCGGAGACTACTAATTCCGCTCATAACATTGTATGCAAATACCTGGCTGAGTGCCACGGGCAGAAAACATTGACACATACCTGCCAGAGGCCTATCCTGGGTCTGAAGAGTCCACCCTGGTCTCCAGCGACTCATCATCTCAGCACACACTTTGCCTGCACACATGGAATCCGCCTCTCTCCACGAATGCCTTCTCCTGCTAGGAAACACACGATGTCACTCAGCCAAAGGAGAGCACAGGCAAAGTCAACCGAAGCCCCCATCTTCAAGAGTTTGCCCTCTGCTGGGCCACAGCCTCCGCTGGCACAGTGCATGTGTGTCACTTCTCCGAGGATAAGGCCGAAATCCGGGCATCCAGGGCCCCAGCAGTCCAGGGTCTGCGCATGGCTGCATATGGATCACTTCTTTGCCACGTACAGGAGGGAGGCCTGGGCCCTAGACTGGCTCTGCTAGAGCTCCACGACCTCAGCTATTTTCCCTCACCTTTGGCCCGTGCCCTTGTGACTGTGTGATCCCTAGTGACACTTCTTCTCCGACCACTCTGAATCCGCCACCTGCGGATACTTGAGCATGAAGATGAACATCTGTCACTGCCTGCAGTGTCACAGGTCACTAGGTGTCTAGGCTCAGGCTGACGATGGCTGTCTTCTGCCCAGGCAAGGAGCCTAATCCTTCAAAGGCAATGAGGACATGTGGTCATTGGCCGACATTCTTTCTTTCATCCACACAGCGGTCTAGATGAGGGGAAAGAGGCCAGGTAGGCCAGCTGAAGGCTGAGTGCGGGGCCTAAGGCTTCTTTCCCAATCACCATAGAGACGGCCACCGGAAGACTGGCCGGAACTTCTCACGGGGACGGGTCACAAACACTGAGCCAATAGGAGAGGTCCAGCCTAACCGGCCAGTTCCGCAGAGCCCTCCATTTCACCCACGGACACACAACGGCCCCTTCTGTTTTGGGCCACAAATTCGAGGCCACCCAGGGAATCACTTCACACTAGGCAGCCCCTCATGTGGACACGTTCGACACACTCGGCCAGCAGGCAACTACCTCTTTTCCACTTACGCTACCATATCAGTAGGCAAGGCGCCCTTCCTCAGCATCTATGGCCCCTCTCTGGATGTGTTCATTCAGAGAAATCTCTTCCTTCTACCCCTGAGACACATCACAAGTATGAGGGGCCTGAGAGAGAGCCTAGACATGAAACGGGGGAGGCTTCTGGCTGTACTGCTTCCCCGTGGGGAGAGAATAGCAGGTAGTCTCTCTGGAAGGTCTTAGCTTCTGTTGCTTGACATGGGCGATACAGTAGGGGCGGACCCTGGCCAGGCGGAGCTTGTGGGCAGACGCAACCTGTCCGGCGACGAATAATTCCGCTGCTGCTTTCTATGCTGAAGACCTCCCCCCGCCGGGTCGGATGGGTAGAGAACATTGACCCACACCTGCCGGGGGCCTTTCCTGGGACTGAAGATCCCAACATGGTCTCAACATCGTCACCCTCTCAGCACACACCTTTCCTGCACACATAATGCTGCCTTTCTCCGTCAGGGCCTTATCCTACCAGGAAAAAAAGCAAGCCGCTCAAAAAGGCCGATGCCAGGGAAATCGAGGAAACACCGCCATTTTCCAAATGTTTGCTGTCTACATGTCCCCGCCTCCGGGGCAAGGCCGCATATGCGGCCAGGCTCCGAAGGCAAGGCCGATATCTTGGCAGTCAGGGCCCCAGCAGTCCAATGGTTTATGGACGTGGGGACACGGATGACCTGTTTGCCGCATACAGGAGGGATCCTTGGGCCCTTCACTGCCTCGCCATTCAGCTCCACGACGTCCACTAGTGGCCCTGGCCTTTGCTTTGGCTGGTGCCCCATTGAACGTGTGCTCCGCAGCCATCTTTCTCCACCCATCACTATCATTCTGCCACCAGGGGATATGTGAGTGTGGGAGTCACCATTTGTCACTGGCAGCAGTGTCACAAATCACCAGACTTCCAGGTACCAGCTGACCTAGGCTGCCTTCTGCCCCAGGCAAGATCCCGATTCCTATATCCCAGATGCTGACTGACACCTGGGCACTGGGGAACATTCATTTTGATCAACACAGAGGTCTGAGTGAGGGTCAGCGGGCCCGGTAGCTGAAGTCAAGGCCAGGTGGGCGGGGCTGAGGCTTCTTGGCCATCACCATGGAGACATTCCCCCCACCGGAAGAGTGGGCGGACCTTAAGATGGGCCTGGTGACAAGACTCAGCCAATGGCAGAGATCCGGCCCGCCAGGCAGATGACACAGAGCCCTCCACTGTGACCCATGACACCTAGTGGCCACAGGATTTGAGTACACCCTGGGAAAGCCTACGCAGGCACAAGGGAGCCCCTGGTGCGGACTGCTTCAGGCCATTGGCAGAGCAGGCCAGGTACCTCTTTCCCACTTTCCTGAGGATAGCAGTACGCAAGGCATCCCCACTCAGCATCTCTTGCCTCTCTCTGGATGTGTTCCTTCTCTGAAATCTCTTCCTTCTCCCCCTTGTCACTTGACACCTTGGAGTGCCTGACAGAGGGCCTAGAGATGAAAGAGCAAAGGGGGAAGGCCTCTGGCTCTCCTGCTTGCCCATGGGTAGAGAAGATCTGCTAGTCTATCTGGAAGGTCTAGAGAGTAGCCATTGACTGGGGACCTGCATCACGGGCTGATCCTGGCCAGGTGAAGCTTGCTGACATGTGGCAGCCTCTCCGGAGACTACTAATTCCGCTCATAACATTGTATGCAAATACCCGGCTGAGTGCCACGGGCAGAAAACATTGACACATACCTGCCAGAGGCCTATCCTGGGTCTGAAGAGTCCACCCTGGTCTCCAGCGACTCATCATCTCAGCACACACTTTGCCTGCACACATGGAATCCGCCTCTCTCCACGAATGCCTTCTCCGGCTAGGAAACACACGATGTCACTCAGCCAAAGGAGAGCACAGGCAAAGTCAACCGAAGCCCCCATCTTCAAGAGTTTGCCCTCTGCTGGGCCACAGCCTCCGCTGGCACAGTGCATGTGTGTCACTTCTCCGAGGATAAGGCCGAAATCCGGGCATCCAGGGCCCCAGCAGTCCAGGGTCTGCGCATGGCCGCATATGGATCACCTCTTTGCCACGTACAGGAGGGAGGCCTGGGCCCTAGACTGGCTCTGCTAGAGCTCCACGACCTCAGCTATTTTCCCTCACCTTTGGCCCGTGCCCTCGTGACTGTGTGATCCCTAGTGACACTTCTTCTCCGACCACTCTGAATCCGCCACCTGCGGATACTTGAGCATGAAGATGAACATCTGTCACTGCCTGCAGTGTCACAGGTCACTAGGTGTCTAGGCTCAGGCTGACGATGGCTGTCTTCTGCCCAGGCAAGGAGCCTAATCCTTCAAAGGCAATGAGGACATGCGGTCATTGGCCGACATTCTTTCTTTCATCCACACAGCGGTCTAGATGAGGGGAAAGAGGCCAGGTAGGCCAGCTGAAGGCTGAGTGCGGGGCCTAAGGCTTCTTTCCCAATCACCATGGAGACGGCCACCGGAAGGCTGGCCGGAAGTTCTCTCGGGGACGGGTCACAAACACTGAGCCAATAGGAGAGGTCCAGCCTAACCGGCCAGTTCCGCAGAGCCCTCCATTTCACCCACGGACACACAACGGCCCCTTCTGTTTTGGGCCACAAATTCGAGGCCACCCAGGGAATCACTTCACACTAGGCAGCCCCTCATGTGGACACGTTCGACACACTCGGCCAGCAGGCAGCTACCTCTTTTCCACTTACGCTACCATATCAGTAGGCAAGGCGCCCTTCCTCAGCATCTATGGCCCCTCTCTGGATGTGTTCATTCAGAGAAATCTCTTCCTTCTACCCCTGAGACACATCACAAGTATGAGGGGCCTGAGAGAGAGCCTAGACATGAAACGGGGGAGGCTTCTGGCTGTACTGCTTCCCCGTGGGGAGAGAATAGCAGGTAGTCTCTCTGGAAGGTCTTAGCTTCTGTTGCTTGACATGGGCGATACAGTAGGGGCGGACCCTGGCCAGGCGGAGCTTGTGGGCAGACGCAACCTCTCCGGCGACGAATAATTCCGCTGTTGCTTTCTATGCTGAAGACCTCCCCCCGCCGGGTCGGATGGGTAGAGAACATTGACCCACACCTGCCGGGGGCCTTTCCTGGGACTGAAGATCCCAACATGGTCTCAACGTCGTCACCCTCTCAGCACACACCTTTCCTGCACACATAATGCTGCCTTTCTCCGTCAGGGCCTTATCCTACCAGGAAAAAAAGCAAGCCACTCAAAAAGGCCGATGCCAGGGAAATCGAGGAAACACCGCCATTTTCCAAATGTTTGCTGTCTACATGTCCCCGCCTCCGGGGCAAGGCCGCGTATGCGGCCAGGCTCCGAAGGCAAGGTCGATATCTTGGCAGTCAGGGCCCCAGCAGTCCAATGGTTTATGGACGTGGGGACATGGATGACCTGTTTGCCGCATACAGGAGGGATCCTTGGGCCCTTCACTGCCTCGCCATTCAGCTCCACGACGTCCACTAGTGGCCCTGGCCTTTGCTTTGGCTGGTGCCCCATTGAACGTGTGCTCCGCAGCCATCTTTCTCCACCCATCACTATCATTCTGCCACCAGGGGATATGTGAGTGTGGGAGTCACCATTTGTCACTGGCAGCAGTGTCACAAATCACCAGACTTCCAGGTACCAGCTGACCTAGGCTGCCTTCTGCCCCAGGCAAGATCCCGATTCCTATATCCCAGATGCTGACTGACACCTGGGCACTGGGGAACATTCATTTTGATCAACACAGAGGTCTGAGTGAGGGTCAGCGGGCCCGGTAGCTGAAGTCAAGGCCAGGTGGGCGGGGCTGAGGCTTCTTGGCCATCACCATGGAGACATTCCCCCCACCGGAAGAGTGGGCGGACCTTAAGATGGGCCTGGTGACAAGACTCAGCCAATGGCAGAGATCCGGCCCGCCAGGCAGATGACACAGAGCCCTCCACTGTGACCCATGACACCTAGTGGCCATAGGATTTGAGTACACCCTGGGAAAGCCTACGCAGGCACAAGGGAGCCCCTGGTGTGGACTGCTTCAGGCCATTGGCAGAGCAGGCCAGGTACCTCTTTCCCACTTTCCTGAGGATAGCAGTACGCAAGGCATCCCCACTCAGCATCTCTTGCCTCTCTCTGGATGTGTTCCTTCTCTGAAATCTCTTCCTTCTCCCCCTTGTCACTTGACACCTTGGAGTGCCTGACAGAGGGCCTAGAGATGAAAGAGCAAAGGGGGAAGGCCTCTGGCTCTCCTGCTTGCCCATGGGTAGAGAAGATCTGCTAGTCTATCTGGAAGGTCTAGAGAGTAGCCATTGACTGGGGACCTGCATCACGGGCTGATCCTGGCCAGGTGAAGCTTGCTGACATGTGGCAGCCTCTCCGGAGACTACTAATTCCACTCATAACATTGTATGCAAATACCCGGCTGAGTGCCACGGGCAGAAAACATTGACACATACCTGCCAGAGGCCTATCCTGGGTCTGAAGAGTCCACCCTGGTCTCCAGCGACTCATCATCTCAGCACACACTTTGCCTGCACACATGGAATCCGCCTCTCTCCACGAATGCCTTCTCCGGCTAGGAAACACACGATGTCACTCAGCCAAAGGAGAGCACAGGCAAAGTCAACCGAAGCCCCCATCTTCAAGAGTTTGCCCTCTGCTGGGCCACAGCCTCCGCTGGCACAGTGCATGTGTGTCACTTCTCCGAGGATAAGGCCGAAATCCGGGCATCCAGGGCCCCAGCAGTCCAGGGTCTGCGCATGGCCGCATATGGATCACCTCTTTGCCACGTACAGGAGGGAGGCCTGGGCCCTAGACTGGCTCTGCTAGAGCTCCACGACCTCAGCTATTTTCCCTCACCTTTGGCCCGTGCCCTCGTGACTGTGTGATCCCTAGTGACACTTCTTCTCCGACCACTCTGAATCCGCCACCTGCGGATACTTGAGCATGAAGATGAACATCTGTCACTGCCTGCAGTGTCACAGGTCACTAGGTGTCTAGGCTCAGGCTGACGATGGCTGTCTTCTGCCCAGGCAAGGAGCCTAATCCTTCAAAGGCAATGAGGACATGCGGTCATTGGCCGACATTCTTTCTTTCATCCACACAGCGGTCTAGATGAGGGGAAAGAGGCCAGGTAGGCCAGCTGAAGGCTGAGTGCGGGGCCTAAGGCTTCTTTCCCAATCACCATGGAGACGGCCACCGGAAGACTGGCCGGAACTTCTCACGGGGACGGGTCACAAACACTGAGCCAATAGGAGAGGTCCAGCCTAACCGGCCAGTTCCGCAGAGCCCTCCATTTCACCCACGGACACACAACGGCCCCTTCTGTTTTGGGCCACAAATTCGAGGCCACCCAGGGAATCACTTCACACTAGGCAGCCCCTCATGTGGACACGTTCGACACACTCGGCCAGCAGGCAGCTACCTCTTTTCCACTTACGCTACCATATCAGTAGGCAAGGCGCCCTTCCTCAGCATCTATGGCCCCTCTCTGGATGTGTTCATTCAGAGAAATCTCTTCCTTCTACCCCTGAGACACATCACAAGTATGAGGGGCCTGAGAGAGAGCCTAGACATGAAACGGGGGAGGCTTCTGGCTGTACTGCTTCCCCGTGGGGAGAGAATAGCAGGTAGTCTCTCTGGAAGGTCTTAGCTTCTGTTGCTTGACGTGGGCGATACAGTAGGGGCGGACCCTGGCCAGGCGGAGCTTGTGGGCAGACGCAACCTCTCCGGCGACGAATAATTCCGCTGCTGCTTTCTATGCTGAAGACCTCCCCCTGCCGGGTGGGATGGGTAGAGAACATTGACCCACACCTGCCAGGGGCCTTTCCTGGGACTGAAGATCCCAACATGGTCTCAACGTCGTCACCCTCTCAGCACACACCTTTCCTGCACACATAATGCTGCCTTTCTCCGTCAGGGCCTTATCCTACCAGGAAAAAAAGCAAGCCGCTCAAAAAGGCCGATGCCAGGGAAATCGAGGAAACACCGCCATTTTCCAAATGTTTGCTGTCTACATGTCCCCGCCTCCGGGGCAAGGCCGCGTATGCGGCCAGGCTCCGAAGGCAAGGCCGATATCTTGGCAGTCAGGGCCCCAGCAGTCCAATGGTTTATGGACGTGGGGACACGGATGACCTGTTTGCCGCATACAGGAGGGATCCTTGGGCCCTTCACTGCCTCGCCATTCAGCTCCACGACGTCCACTAGTGGCCCTGGCCTTTGCTTTGGCTGGTGCCCCATTGAACGTGTGCTCCGCAGCCATCTTTCTCCACCCATCACTATCATTCTGCCACCAGGGGATATGTGAGTGTGGGAGTCACCATTTGTCACTGGCAGCAGTGTCACAAATCACCAGACTTCCAGGTACCAGCTGACCTAGGCTGCCTTCTGCCCCAGGCAAGATCCCGATTCCTATATCCCAGATGCTGACTGACACCTGGGCACTGGGGAACATTCATTTTGATCAACACAGAGGTCTGAGTGAGGGTCAGCGGGCCCGGTAGCTGAAGTCAAGGCCAGGTGGGCGGGGCTGAGGCTTCTTGGCCATCACCATGGAGACATTCCCCCCACCGGAAGAGTGGGCGGACCTTAAGATGGGCCTGGTGACAAGACTCAGCCAATGGCAGAGATCCGGTCCGCCAGGCAGATGACACAGAGCCCTCTACTGTGACCCATGACACCTAGTGGCCACAGGATTTGAGTACACCCTGGGAAAGCCTACGCAGGCACAAGGGAGCCCCTGGTGCGGACTGCTTCAGGCCATTGGAAGAGCAGGACAGGTACCTCTTTCCCACTTTCCTGAGGATAGCAGTACGCAAGGCATCCCCACTCAGCATCTCTTGCCTCTCTCTGGATGTGTTCCTTCTCTGAAATCTCTTCCTTCTCCCCCTTGTCACTTGACACCTTGGAGTGCCTGACAGAGGGCCTAGAGATGAAAGAGCAAAGGGGGAAGGCCTCTGGCTCTCCTGCTTGCCCATGGGTAGAGAAGATCTGCTAGTCTATCTGGAAGGTCTAGAGAGTAGCCATTGACTGGGGACCTGCATCACGGGCTGATCCTGGCCAGGTGAAGCTTGCTGACATGTGGCAGCCTCTCCGGAGACTACTAATTCCGCTCATAACATTGTATGCAAATACCCGGCTGAGTGCCACGGGCAGAAAACATTGACACATACCTGCCAGAGGCCTATCCTGGGTCTGAAGAGTCCACCCTGGTCTCCAGCGACTCATCATCTCAGCACACACTTTGCCTGCACACATGGAATCCGCCTCTCTCCACGAATGCCTTCTCCGGCTAGGAAACACACGATGTCACTCAGCCAAAGGAGAGCACAGGCAAAGTCAACCGAAGCCCCCATCTTCAAGAGTTTGCCCTCTGCTGGGCCACAGCCTCCGCTGGCACAGTGCATGTGTGTCACTTCTCCGAGGATAAGGCCGAAATCCGGGCATCCAGGGCCCCAGCAGTCCAGGGTCTGCGCATGGCCGCATATGGATCACCTCTTTGCCACGTACAGGAGGGAGGCCTGGGCCCTAGACTGGCTCTGCTAGAGCTCCACGACCTCAGCTATTTTCCCTCACCTTTGGCCCGTGCCCTCGTGACTGTGTGATCCCTAGTGACACTTCTTCTCCGACCACTCTGAATCCGCCACCTGCGGATACTTGAGCATGAAGATGAACATCTGTCACTGCCTGCAGTGTCACAGGTCACTAGGTGTCTAGGCTCAGGCTGACGATGGCTGTGTTCTGCCCAGGCAAGGAGCCTAATCCTTCAAAGGCAATGAGGACATGCGGTCATTGGCCGACATTCTTTCTTTCATCCACACAGCGGTCTAGATGAGGGGAAAGAGGCCAGGTAGGCCAGCTGAAGGCTGAGTGCGGGGCCTAAGGCTTCTTTCCCAATCACCATGGAGACGGCCACCGGAAGGCTGGCCGGAACTTCTCACGGGGACGGGTCACAAACACTGAGCCAATAGGAGAGGTCCAGCCTAACCGGAAGTTCCGCAGAGCCCTCCATTTCACCCACGGACACACAACGGCCCCTTCTGTTTTGGGCCACAAATTCGAGGCCACCCAGGGAATCACTTCACACTAGGCAGCCCCTCATGTGGACACGTTCGACACACTCGGCCAGCAGGCAGCTACCTCTTTTCCACTTACGCTACCATATCAGTAGGCAAGGCGCCCTTCCTCAGCATCTATGGCCCCTCTCTGGATGTGTTCATTCAGAGAAATCTCTTCTTTCTACCCCTGAGACACATCACAAGTATGAGGGGCCTGAGAGAGAGCCTAGACATGAAACGGGGGAGGCTTCTGGCTGTACTGCTTCCCCGTGGGGAGAGAATAGCAGGTAGTCTCTCTGGAAGGTCTTAGCTTCTGTTGCTTGACGTGGGCGATACAGGAGGGGCGGACCCTGGCCAGGCGGAGCTTGTGGGCAGACGCAACCTCTCCGGCGACGAATAATTCCGCTGCTGCTTTCTATGCTGAAGGCCTCCCCCCGCCGGGTGGGATGGGTAGAGAACATTGACCCACACCTGCCGGGGCCTTTCCTGGGACTGAAGATCCCAACATGGTCTCAACGTCGTCACCCTCTCAGCACACACCTTTCCTGCACACATAATGCTGCCTTTCTCCGTCAGGGCCTTATCCTACCAGGAAAAAAAGCAAGCCGCTCAAAAAGGCCGATGCCAGGGAAATCGAGGAAACACCGCCATTTTCCAAATGTTTGCTGTCTACATGTCCCCGCCTCCGGGGCAAGGCCGCGTATGCGGCCAGGCTCCGAAGGCAAGGCCGATATCTTGGCAGTCAGGGCCCCAGCAGTCCAATGGTTTATGGACGTGGGGACACGGATGACCTGTTTGCCGCATACAGGAGGGATCCTTGGGCCCTTCACTGCCTCGCCATTCAGCTCCACGACGTCCACTAGTGGCCCTGGCCTTTGCTTTGGCTGGTGCCCCATTGAACGTGTGCTCCGCAGCCATCTTTCTCCACCCATCACTATCATTCTGCCACCAGGGGATATGTGAGTGTGGGAGTCACCATTTGTCACTGGCAGCAGTGTCACAAATCACCAGACTTCCAGGTACCAGCTGACCTAGGCTGCCTTCTGCCCCAGGCAAGATCCCGATTCCTATATCCCAGATGCTGACTGACACCTGGGCACTGGGGAACATTCATTTTGATCAACACAGAGGTCTGAGTGAGGGTCAGCGGGCCCGGTAGCTGAAGTCAAGGCCAGGTGGGCGGGGCTGAGGCTTCTTGGCCATCACCATGGAGACATTCCCCCCACCGGAAGAGTGGGCGGACCTTAAGATGGGCCTGGTGACAAGACTCAGCCAATGGCAGAGATCCGGCCCGCCAGGCAGATGACACAGAGCCCTCTACTGTGACCCATGACACCTAGTGGCCACAGGATTTGAGCACACCCTGGGAAAGCCTACGCAGGCACAAGGGAGCCCCTGGTGCGGACTGCTTCAGGCCATTGGCAGAGCAGGCCAGGTACCTCTTTCC
This sequence comes from Loxodonta africana, assembly GCF_030014295.1. Classification (NCBI taxonomy): domain Eukaryota; kingdom Metazoa; phylum Chordata; class Mammalia; order Proboscidea; family Elephantidae; genus Loxodonta; species Loxodonta africana. The sequence continues at coordinate 23,443 of NW_026975563.1, forward strand.
CACTTTCCTGAGGATAGCAGTACGCAAGGCATCCCCACTCAGCATCTCTTGCCTCTCTCTGGATGTGTTCCTTCTCTGAAATCTCTTCCTTCTCCCCCTTGTCACTTGACACCTTGGAGTGCCTGACAGAGGGCCTAGAGATGAAAGAGCAAAGGGGGAAGGCCTCTGGCTCTCCTGCTTGCCCATGGGTAGAGAAGATCTGCTAGTCTATCTGGAAGGTCTAGAGAGTAGCCATTGACTGGGGACCTGCATCACGGGCTGATCCTGGCCAGGTGAAGCTTGCTGACATGTGGCAGCCTCTCCGGAGACTACTAATTCCGCTCATAACATTGTATGCAAATAACCGGCTGAGTGCCACGGGCAGAAAACATTGACACATACCTGCCAGAGGCCTATCCTGGGTCTGAAGAGTCCACCCTGGTCTCCAGCGACTCATCATCTCAGCACACACTTTGCCTGCACACATGGAATCCGCCTCTCTCCACGAATGCCTTCTCCGGCTAGGAAACACACGATGTCACTCAGCCAAAGGAGAGCACAGGCAAAGTCAACCGAAGCCCCCATCTTCAAGAGTTTGCCCTCTGCTGGGCCACAGCCTCCGCTGGCACAGTGCATGTGTGTCACTTCTCCGAGGATAAGGCCGAAATCCGGGCATCCAGGGCCCCAGCAGTCCAGGGTCTGCGCATGGCCGCATATGGATCACCTCTTTGCCACGTACAGGAGGGAGGCCTGGGCCCTAGACTGGCTCTGCTAGAGCTCCACGACCTCAGCTATTTTCCCTCACCTTTGGCCCGTGCCCTCGTGACTGTGTGATCCCTAGTGACACTTCTTCTCCGACCACTCTGAATCCGCCACCTGCGGATACTTGAGCATGAAGATGAACATCTGTCACTGCCTGCAGTGTCACAGGTCACTAGGTGTCTAGGCTCAGGCTGACGATGGCTGTCTTCTGCCCAGGCAAGGAGCCTAATCCTTCAAAGGCAATGAGGACATGTGGTCATTGGCCGACATTCTTTCTTTCATCCACACAGCGGTCTAGATGAGGGGAAAGAGGCCAGGTAGGCCAGCTGAAGGCTGAGTGCGGGGCCTAAGGCTTCTTTCCCAATCACCATGGAGACGGCCACCGGAAGGCTGGCCGGAACTTCTCACGGGGACGGGTCACAAACACTGAGCCAATAGGAGAGGTCCAGCCTAACCGGCCAGTTCCGCAGAGCCCTCCATTTCACCCACGGACACACAACGGCCCCTTCTGTTTTGGGCCACAAATTCGAGGCCACCCAGGGAATCACTTCACACTAGGCAGCCCCTCATGTGGACACGTTCGACACACTCGGCCAGCAGGCAGCTACCTCTTTTCCACTTACGCTACCATATCAGTAGGCAAGGCGCCCTTCCTCAGCATCTATGGCCCCTCTCTGGATGTGTTCATTCAGAGAAATCTCTTCCTTCTACCCCTGAGACACATCACAAGTATGAGGGGCCTGAGAGAGAGCCTAGACATGAAACGGGGGAGGCTTCTGGCTGTACTGCTTCCCCGTGGGGAGAGAAGAGCAGGTAGTCTCTCTGGAAGGTCTTAGCTTCTGTTGCTTGACATGGGCGATACAGTAGGGGCGGACCCTGGCCAGGCGGAGCTTGTGGGCAGACGCAACCTGTCCGGCGACGAATAATTCCGCTGCTGCTTTCTATGCTGAAGACCTCCCCCCGCCGGGTCGGATGGGTAGAGAACATTGACCCACACCTGCCGGGGGCCTTTCCTGGGACTGAAGATCCCAACATGGTCTCAACGTCGTCACCCTCTCAGCACACACCTTTCCTGCACACATAATGCTGCCTTTCTCCGTCAGGGCCTTATCCTACCAGGAAAAAAAGCAAGCCGCTCAAAAAGGCCGATGCCAGGGAAATCGAGGAAACACCGCCATTTTCCAAATGTTTGCTGTCTACATGTCCCCGCCTCCGGGGCAAGGCCGCGTATGCGGCCAGGCTCCGAAGGCAAGGCCGATATCTTGGCAGTCAGGGCCCCAGCAGTCCAATGGTTTATGGACGTGGGGACACGGATGACCTGTTTGCCGCATACAGGAGGGATCCTTGGGCCCTTCACTGCCTCGCCATTCAGCTCCACGACGTCCACTAGTGGCCCTGGCCTTTGCTTTGGCTGGTGCCCCATTGAACGTGTGCTCCGCAGCCATCTTTCTCCACCCATCACTATCATTCTGCCACCAGGGGATATGTGAGTGTGGGAGTCACCATTTGTCACTGGCAGCAGTGTCACAAATCACCAGACTTCCAGGTACCAGCTGACCTAGGCTGCCTTCTGCCCCAGGCAAGATCCCGATTCCTATATCCCAGATGCTGACTGACACCTGGGCACTGGGGAACATTCATTTTGATCAACACAGAGGTCTGAGTGAGGGTCAGCGGGCCCGGTAGCTGAAGTCAAGGCCAGGTGGGCGGGGCTGAGGCTTCTTGGCCATCACCATGGAGACAGTCCCCCCACCGGAAGAGTGGGCGGACCTTAAGATGGGCCTGGTGACAAGACTCAGCCAATGGCAGAGATCTGGCCCGCCAGGCAGATGACACAGGGCCCTCCACTGTGACCCATGACACCTAGTGGCCACAGGATTTGAGCACACCCTGGGAAAGCCTACGCAGGCACAAGGGAGCCCCTGGTGCGGACTGCTTCAGGCCATTGGCAGAGCAGGCCAGGTACCTCTTTCCCACTTTCCTGAGGATAGCAGTACGCAAGGCATCCCCACTCAGCATCTCTTGCCTCTCTCTGGATCTGTTCCTTCTCTGAAATCTCTTCCTTCTCCCCCTTGTCACTTGACACCTTGGAGTGCCTGACAGAGGACCTAGAGATGAAAGAGCAAAGGGGGAAGGCCTCTGGCTCTCCTGCTTGCCCATGGGTAGAGAAGATCTGCTAGTCTATCTGGAAGGTCTAGAGAGTAGCCATTGACTGGGGACCTGCATCACGGGCTGATCCTGGCCAGGTGAAGCTTGCTGACATGTGGCAGCCTCTCCGGAGACTACTAATTCTGCTCATAACATTGTATGCAAATACCCGGCTGAGTGCCACGGGCAGAAAACATTGACACATACCTGCCAGAGGCCTATCCTGGGTCTCAAGAGTCCACCCTGGTCTCCAGCGACTCATCATCTCAGCACACACTTTGCCTGCACACATGGAATCCGCCTCTCTCCACGAATGCCTTCTCCGGCTAGGAAACACACGATGTCACTCAGCCAAAGGAGAGCACAGGCAAAGTCAACCGAAGCCCCCATCTTCAAGAGTTTGCCCTCTGCTGGGCCACAGCCTCCGCTGGCACAGTGCATGTGTGTCACTTCTCCGAGGATAAGGCCGAAATCCGGGCATCCAGGGCCCCAGCAGTCCAGGGTCTGCGCATGGCCGCATATGGATCACCTCTTTGCCACGTACAGGAGGGAGGCCTGGGCCCTAGACTGGCTCTGCTAGAGCTCCACGACCTCAGCTATTTTCCCTCACCTTTGGCCCGTGCCCTCGTGACTGTGTGATCCCTAGTGACACTTCTTCTCCGACCACTCTGAATCCGCCACCTGCGGATACTTGAGCATGAAGATGAACATCTGTCACTGCCTGCAGTGTCACAGGTCACTAGGTGTCTAGGCTCAGGCTGACGATGGCTGTCTTCTGCCCAGGCAAGGAGCCTAATCCTTCAAAGGCAATGAGGACATGTGGTCATTGGCCGACATTCTTTCTTTCATCCACACAGCGGTCTAGATGAGGGGAAAGAGGCCAGGTAGGCCAGCTGAAGGCTGAGTGCGGGGCCTAAGGCTTCTTTCCCAATCACCATGGAGACGGCCACCGGAAGGCTGGCCGGAACTTCTCACGGGGACGGGTCACAAACACTGAGCCAATAGGAGAGGTCCAGCCTAACCGGCCAGTTCCGCAGAGCCCTCCATTTCACCCACGGACACACAACGGCCCCTTCTGTTTTGGGCCACAAATTCGAGGCCACCCAGGGAATCACTTCACACTAGGCAGCCCCTCATGTGGACACGTTCGACACACTCGGCCAGCAGGCAGCTACCTCTTTTCCACTTATGCTACCATATCAGTAGGCAAGGCGCCCTTCCTCAGCATCTATGGCCCCTCTCTGGATGTGTTCATTCAGAGAAATCTCTTCCTTCTACCCCTGAGACACATCACAAGTATGAGGGGCCTGAGAGAGAGCCTAGACATGAAATGGGGGAGGCTTCTGGCTGTACTGCTTCCCCGTGGGGAGAGAATAGCAGGTAGTCTCTCTGGAAGGTCTTAGCTTCTGTTGCTTGACATGGGCGATACAGTAGGGGCGGACCCTGGCCAGGCGGAGCTTGTGGGCAGACGCAACCTCTCCGGCGACGAATAATTCCGCTGCTGCTTTCTATGCTGAAGACCTCCCCCCGCCGGGTCGGATGGGTAGAGAACATTGACCCACACCTGCCGGGGGCCTTTCCTGGGACTGAAGATCCCAACATGGTCTCAACGTCGTCACCCTCTCAGCACACACCTTTCCTGCACACATAATGCTGCCTTTCTCCGTCAGGGCCTTATCCTACCAGGAAAAAAAGCAAGCCGCTCAAAAAGGCCGATGCCAGGGAAATCGAGGAAACACCGCCATTTTCCAAATGTTTGCTGTCTACATGTCCCCGCCTCCGGGGCAAGGCCGCGTATGCGGCCAGGCTCCGAAGGCAAGGCCGATATCTTGGCAGTCAGGGCCCCAGCAGTCCAATGGTTTATGGACGTGGGGACACGGATGACCTGTTTGCCGCATACAGGAGGGATCCTTGGGCCCTTCACTGCCTCGCCATTCAGCTCCACGACGTCCACTAGTGGCCCTGGCCTTTGCTTTGGCTGGTACCCCATTGAACGTGTGCTCCGCAGCCATCTTTCTCCACCCATCACTATCATTCTGCCACCAGGGGATATGTGAGTGTGGGAGTCACCATTTGTCACTGGCAGCAGTGTCACAAATCACCAGACTTCCAGGTACCAGCTGACCTAGGCTGCCTTCTGCCCCAGGCAAGATCCCGATTCCTATATCCCAGATGCTGACTGACACCTGGGCACTGGGGAACATTCATTTTGATCAACACAGAGGTCTGAGTGAGGGTCAGCGGGCCCGGTAGCTGAAGTCAAGGCCAGGTGGGCGGGGCTGAGGCTTCTTGGCCATCACCATGGAGACATTCCCCCCACCGGAAGAGTGGGCGGACCTTAAGATGGGCCTGGTGACAAGACTCAGCCAATGGCAGAGATCTGGCCCCCCAGGCAGATGACACAGGGCCCTCCACTGTGACCCATGACACCTAGTGGCCACAGGATTTGAGCACACCCTGGGAAAGCCTACGCAGGCACAAGGGAGCCCCTGGTGCGGACTGCTTCAGGCCATTGGCAGAGCAGGCCAGGTACCTCTTTCCCACTTTCCTGAGGATAGCAGTACGCAAGGCATCCCCACTCAGCATCTCTTGCCTCTCTCTGGATCTGTTCCTTCTCTGAAATCTCTTCCTTCTCCCCCTTGTCACTTGACACCTTGGAGTGCCTGACAGAGGGCCTAGAGATGAAAGAGCAAAGGGGGAAGGCCTCTGGCTCTCCTGCTTGCCCATGGGTAGAGAAGATCTGCTAGTCTATCTGGAAGGTCTAGAGAGTAGCCATTGACTGGGGACCTGCATCACGGGCTGATCCTGGCCAGGTGAAGCTTGCTGACATGTGGCAGCCTCTCCGGAGACTACTAATTCTGCTCATAACATTGTATGCAAATACCCGGCTGAGTGCCACGGGCAGAAAACATTGACACATACCTGCCAGAGGCCTATCCTGGGTCTCAAGAGTCCACCCTGGTCTCCAGCGACTCATCATCTCAGCACACACTTTGCCTGCACACATGGAATCCGCCTCTCTCCACGAATGCCTTCTCCGGCTAGGAAACACACGATGTCACTCAGCCAAAGGAGAGCACAGGCAAAGTCAACCGAAGCCCCCATCTTCAAGAGTTTGCCCTCTGCTGGGCCACAGCCTCCGCTGGCACAGTGCATGTGTGTCACTTCTCCGAGGATAAGGCCGAAATCCGGGCATCCAGGGCCCCAGCAGTCCAGGGTCTGCGCATGGCCGCATATGGATCACCTCTTTGCCACGTACAGGAGGGAGGCCTGGGCCCTAGACTGGCTCTGCTAGAGCTCCACGACCTCAGCTATTTTCCCTCACCTTTGGCCCGTGCCCTCGTGACTGTGTGATCCCTAGTGACACTTCTTCTCCGACCACTCTGAATCCGCCACCTGCGGATACATGAAGATGAACATCTGTCACTGCCTGCAGTGTCACAGGTCACTAGGTGTCTAGGCTCAGGCTGACGATGGCTGTCTTCTGCCCAGGCAAGGAGCCTAATCTTTCAAAGGCAATGAGGACATGTGGTCATTGGCCGACATTCTTTCTTTCATCCACACAGCGGTCTAGATGAGGGGAAAGAGGCCAGGTAGGCCAGCTGAAGGCTGAGTGCGGGGCCTAAGGCTTCTTTCCCAATCACCATGGAGACGGCCACCGGAAGGCTGGCCGGAACTTCTCACGGGGACGGGTCACAAACACTGAGCCAATAGGAGAGGTCCAGCCTAACCGGCCAGTTCCGCAGAGCCCTCCATTTCACCCACGGACACACAACGGCCCCTTCTGCTTTGGGCCACAAATTCGAGGCCACCCAGGGAATCACTTCACACTAGGCAGCCCCTCATGTGGACACGTTCGATACACTCGGCCAGCAGGCAGCTACCTCTTTTCCACTTACGCTACCATATCAGTAGGCAAGGCGCCCTTCCTCAGCATCTATGGCCCCTCTCTGGATGTGTTCATTCAGAGAAATCTCTTCCTTCTACCCCTGAGACACATCACAAGTATGAGGGGCCTGAGAGAGAGCCTAGACATGAAACGTGGGAGGCTTCTGGCTGTACTGCTTCCCCGTGGGGAGAGAATAGCAGGTAGTCTCTCTGGAAGGTCTTAGCTTCTGTTGCTTGACGTGGGCGATACAGTAGGCGCGGACCCTGGCCAGGTGGAGCTTGTGGGCAGACGCAACCTCTCCGGCGACGAATAATTCCGCTGCTGCTTTCTATGCTGAAGACCTCCCCCCGCCGGGTGGGATGGGTAGAGAACATTGACCCACACCTGCCGGGGGCCTTTCCTGGGACTGAAGATCCCAACATGGTCTCAACGTCGTCACCCTCTCAGCACACACCTTTCCTGCACACATAATGCTGCCTTTCTCCGTCAGGGCCTTATCCTACCAGGAAAAAAAGCAAGCCGCTCAAAAAGGCCGATGCCAGGGAAATCGAGGAAACACCGCCATTTTCCAAATGTTTGCTGTCTACATGTCCCCGCCTCCGGGGCAAGGCCGCGTATGCGGCCAGGCTCCGAAGGCAAGGCCGATATCTTGGCAGTCAGGGCCCCAGCAGTCCAATGGTTTATGGACGTGGGGACACGGATGACCTGTTTGCCGCATACAGGAGGGATCCTTGGGCCCTTCACTGCCTCGCCATTCAGCTCCACGACGTCCACTAGTGGCCCTGGCCTTTGCTTTGGCTGGTGCCCCATTGAACGTGTGCTCCGCAGCCATCTTTCTCCACCCATCACTATCATTCTGCCACCAGGGGATATGTGAGTGTGGGAGTCACCATTTGTCACTGGCAGCAGTGTCACAAATCACCAGAATTCCAGGTACCAGCTGACCTAGGCTGCCTTCTGCCCCAGGCAAGATCCCGATTCCTATATCCCAGATGCTGACTGACACCTGGGCACTGGCGAACATTCATTTTGATCAACACAGAGGTCTGAGTGAGGGTCAGCGGGCCCGGTAGCTGAAGTCAAGGCCAGGTGGGCGGGGCTGAGGCTTCTTGGCCATCACCATGGAGACAGTCCCCCCACCGGAAGAGTGGGCGGACCTTAAGATGGGCCTGGTGACAAGACTCAGCCAATGGCAGAGATCCGGCCCGCCAGGCAGATGACACAGGGCCCTCCACTGTGACCCATGACACCTAGTGGCCACAGGATTTGAGCACACCCTGGGAAAGCCTACGCAGGCACAAGGGAGCCCCTGGTGCGGACTGCTTCAGGCCATTGGCAGAGCAGGCCAGGTACCTCTTTCCCACTTTCCTGAGGATAACAGTACGCAAGGCATCCCCACTCAGCATCTCTTGCCTCTCTCTGGATCTGTTCCTTCTCTGAAATCTCTTCCTTCTCCCCCTTGTCACTTGACACCTTGGAGTGCCTGACAGAGGGCCTAGAGATGAAAGAGCAAAGGGGGAAGGCCTCTGGCTCTCCTGCTTGCCCATGGGTAGAGAAGATCTGCTAGTCTATCTGGAAGGTCTAGAGAGTAGCCATTGACTGGGGACCTGCATCACGGGCTGATCCTGGCCAGGTGAAGCTTGCTGACATGTGGCAGCCTCTCCGGAGACTACTAATTCCGCTCATAACATTGTATGCAAATACCCGGCTGAGTGCCACGGGCAGAAAACATTGACACATACCTGCCAGAGGCCTATCCTGGGTCTCAAGAGTCCACCCTGGTCTCCAGCGACTCATCGTCTCAGCACACACTTTGCCTGCACACATGGAATCCGCCTCTCTCCACGAATGCCTTCTCCGGCTAGGAAACACACGATGTCACTCAGCCAAAGGAGAGCACAGGCAAAGTGAACCGAAGCCCCCATCTTCAAGAGTTTGCCCTCTGCTGGGCCACAGCCTCCGCTGGCACAGTGCATGTGTGTCACTTCTCCGAGGATAAGGCCGAAATCCGGGCATCCAGGGCCCCAGCAGTCCAGGGTCTGCGCATGGCCGCATATGGATCACCTCTTTGCCACGTACAGGAGGGAGGCCTGGGCCCTAGACTGGCTCTGCTAGAGCTCCACGACCTCAGCTATTTTCCCTCACCTTTGGCCCGTGCCCTCGTGACTGTGTGATCCCTAGTGACACTTCTTCTCCGACCACTCTGAATCCGCCACCTGCGGATACTTGAGCATGAAGATGAACATCTGTCACTGCCTGCAGTGTCACAGGTCACTAGGTGTCTAGGCTCAGGCTGACGATGGCTGTCTTCTGCCCAGGCAAGGAGCCTAATCCTTCAAAGGCAATGAGGACATGTGGTCATTGGCCGACATTCTTTCTTTCATCCACACAGCGGTCTAGATGAGCGGAAAGAGGCCAGGTAGGCCCGCTGAAGGCTGAGTGCGGGGCCTAAGGCTTCTTTCCCAATCACCATGGAGACGGCCACCGGAAGGCTGGCCGGAACTTCTCACGGGGACGGGTCACAAACACTGAGCCAATAGGAGAGGTCCAGCCTAACCGGCCAGTTCCGCAGAGCCCTCCATTTCACCCACGGACACACAACGGCCCCTTCTGTTTTGGGCCACAAATTCGAGGCCACCCAGGGAATCACTTCACACTAGGCAGCCCCTCATGTGGACACGTTCGACACACTCGGCCAGCAGGCAGCTACCTCTTTTCCACTTACGCTACCATATCAGTAGGCAAGGCGCCCTTCCTCAGCATCTATGGCCCCTCTCTGGATGTGTTCATTCAGAGAAATCTCTTCCTTCTACCCCTGAGACACATCACAAGTATGAGGGGCCTGAGAGAGAGCCTAGACATGAAACGGGGGAGGCTTCTGGCTGTACTGCTTCCCCGTGGGGAGAGAATAGCAGGTAGTCTCTCTGGAAGGTCTTAGCTTCTGTTGCTTGACATGGGCGATACAGTAGGGGCGGACCCTGGCCAGGCGGAGCTTGTGGGCAGACGCAACCTCTCCGGCGACGAATAATTCCGCTGCTGCTTTCTATGCTGAAGACCTCCCCCCGCCGGGTCGGATGGGTAGAGAACATTGACCCACACCTGCCGGGGGCCTTTCCTGGGACTGAAGATCCCAACATGGTCTCAACGTCGTCACCCTCTCAGCACACACCTTTCCTGCACACATAATGCTGCCTTTCTCCGTCAGGGCCTTATCCTACCAGGAAAAAAAGCAAGCCGCTCAAAAAGGCCGATGCCAGGGAAATCGAGGAAACAGCGCCATTTTCCAAATGTTTGCTGTCTACATGTCCCCGCCTCCGGGGCAAGGCCGCGTATGCGGCCAGGCTCCGAAGGCAAGGCCGATATCTTGGCAGTCAGGGCCCCAGCAGTCCAATGGTTTATGGACGTGGGGACACGGATGACCTGTTTGCCGCATACAGGAGGGATCCTTGGGCCCTTCACTGCCTCGCCATTCAGCTCCACGACGTCCACTAGTGGCCCTGGCCTTTGCTTTGGCTGGTGCCCCATTGAACGTGTGCTCCGCAGCCATCTTTCTCCACCCATCACTATCATTCTGCCACCAGGGGATATGTGAGTGTGGGAGTCACCATTTGTCACTGGCAGCAGTGTCACAAATCACCAGAATTCCAGGTACCAGCTGACCTAGGCTGCCTTCTGCCCCAGGCAAGATCCCGATTCCTATATCCCAGATGCTAACTGACACCTGGGCACTGGCGAACATTCATTTTGATCAACACAGAGGTCTGAGTGAGGGTCAGCGGGCCCGGTAGCTGAAGTCAAGGCCAGGTGGGCGGGGCTGAGGCTTCTTGGCCATCACCATGGAGACATTCCCCCCACCGGAAGAGTGGGCGGACCTTAAGATGGGCCTGGTGACAAGACTCAGCCAATGGCAGAGATCCGGCCCGCCAGGCAGATGACACAGAGCCCTCCACTGTGACCCATGACACCTAGTGGCCACAGGATTTGAGCACACCCTGGGAAAGCCTACGCAGGCACAACGGAGCCCCTGGTGTGGACTGCTTCAGGCCATTGGCAGAGCAGGCCAGGTACCTCTTTCCCACTTTCCTGAGGATAGCAGTACGCAAGGCATCCCCACTCAGCATCTCTTGCCTCTCTCTGGATGTGTTCCTTCTCTGAAATCTCTTCCTTCTCCCCCTTGTCACTTGACACCTTGGAGTGCCTGACAGAGGGCCTAGAGATGAAAGAGCAAAGGGGGAAGGTCTCTGGCTCTCCTGCTTGCCCATGGGTAGAGAAGATCTGCTAGTCTATCTGGAAGGTCTAGAGAGTAGCCATTGACTGGGGACCTGCATCACGGGCTGATCCTGGCCAGGTGAAGCTTGCTGACATGTGGCAGCCTCTCCGGAGACTACTAATTCCGCTCATAACATTGTATGCAAATACCCGGCTGAGTGCCACGGGCAGAAAACATTGACACATACCTGCCAGAGGCCTATCCTGGGTCTCAAGAGTCCACCCTGGTCTCCAGCGACTCATCATCTCAGCACACACTTTGCCTGCACACATGGAATCCGCCTCTCTCCACGAATGCCTTCTCCGGCTAGGAAACACACGATGTCACTCAGCCAAAGGAGAGCACAGGCAGAGTCAACCGAAGCCCCCATCTTCAAGAGTTTGCCCTCTGCTGGGCCACAGCCTCCGCTGGCACAGTGCATGTGTGTCACTTCTCCGAGGATAAGGCCGAAATCCGGGCATCCAGGGCCCCAGCAGTCCAGGGTCTGCGCATGGCCGCATATGGATCACCTCTTTGCCACGTACAGGAGGGAGGCCTGGGCCCTAGACTGGCTCTGCTAGAGCTCCACGACCTCAGCTATTTTCCCTCACCTTTGGCCCGTGCCCTCGTGACTGTGTGATCCCTAGTGACACTTCTTCTCCGACCACTCTGAATCCGCCACCTGCGGATACTTGAGCATGAAGATGAACATCTGTCACTGCCTGCAGTGTCACAGGTCACTAGGTGTCTAGGCTCAGGCTGACGATGGCTGTCTTCTGCCCAGGCAAGGAGCCTAATCCTTCAAAGGCAATGAGGACATGTGGTCATTGGCCGACATTCTTTCTTTCATCCACACAGCGGTCTAGATGAGCGGAAAGAGGCCATGTAGGCCAGCTGAAGGCTGAGTGCGGGGCCTAAGGCTTCTTTCCCAATCACCATGGAGACGGCCACCGGAAGGCTGGCCGGAACTTCTCACGGGGACGGGTCACAAACACTGAGCCAATAGGAGAGGTCCAGCCTAACCGGCCAGTTCCGCAGAGCCCTCCATTTCACCCACGGACACACAACGGCCCCTTCTGTTTTGGGCCACAAATTCGAGGCCACCCAGGGAATCACTTCACACTAGGCAGCCCCTCATGTGGACACGTTCGACACACTCGGCCAGCAGGCAGCTACCTCTTTTCCACTTATGCTACCATATCAGTAGGCAAGGCGCCCTTCCTCAGCATCTATGGCCCCTCTCTGGATGTGTTCATTCAGAGAAATCTCTTCCTTCTACCCCTGAGACACATCACAAGTATGAGGGGCCTGAGAGAGAGCCTAGACATGAAACGGGGGAGGCTTCTGGCTGTACTGCTTCCCCGTGGGGAGAGAATAGCAGGTAGTCTCTCTGGAAGGTCTTAGCTTCTGTTGCTTGACATGGGCGATACAGTAGGGGCGGACCCTGGCCAGGCGGAGCTTGTGGGCAGACGCAACCTCTCCGGCGACGAATAATTCCGCTGCTGCTTTCTATGCTGAAGGCCTCCCCCCGCCGGGTCGGATGGGTAGAGAACATTGACCCACACCTGCCGGGGGCCTTTCCTGGGACTGAAGATCCCAACATGGTCTCAACGTCGTCACCCTCTCAGCACACACCTTTCCTGCACACATAATGCTGCCTTTCTCCGTCAGGGCCTTATCCTACCAGGAAAAAAAGCAAGCCGCTCAAAAAGGCCGATGCCAGGGAAATCGAGGAAACACCGCCATTTTCCAAATGTTTGCTGTCTACATGTCCCCGCCTCCGGGGCAAGGCCGCGTATGCGGCCAGGCTCCGAAGGCAAGGCCGATATCTTGGCAGTCAGGGCCCCAGCAGTCCAATGGTTTATGGACGTGGGGACACGGATGACCTGTTTGCCGCATACAGGAGGGATCCTTGGGCCCTTCACTGCCTCGCCATTCAGCTCCACGACGTCCACTAGTGGCCCTGGCCTTTGCTTTGCCTGGTGCCCCATTGAACGTGTGCTCCGCAGCCATCTTTCTCCACCCATCACTATCATTCTGCCACCAGGGGATATGTGAGTGTGGGAGTCACCATTTGTCACTGGCAGCAGTGTCACAAATCACCAGACTTCCAGGTACCAGCTGACCTAGGCTGCCTTCTGCCCCAGGCAAGATCCCGATTCCTATATCCCAGATGCTGACTGACACCTGGGCACTGGGGAACATTCATTTTGATCAACACAGAGGTCTGAGTGAGGGTCAGCGGGCCCGGTAGCTGAAGTCAAGGCCAGGTGGGCGGGGCTGAGGCTTCTTGGCCATCACCATGGAGACAGTCCCCCCACCGGAAGAGTGGGCGGACCTTAAGATGGGCCTGGTGACAAGACTCAGCCAATGGCAGAGATCTGGCCCGCCAGGCAGATGACACAGGGCCCTCCACTGTGACCCATGACACCTAGTGGCCACAGGATTTGAGCACACCCTGGGAAAGCCTACGCAGGCACAAGGGAGCCCCTGGTGCGGACTGCTTCAGGCCATTGGCAGAGCAGGCCAGGTACCTCTTTCCCACTTTCCTGAGGATAGCAGTACGCAAGGCATCCCCACTCAGCATCTCTTGCCTCTCTCTGGATGTGTTCCTTCTCTGAAATCTCTTCCTTCTCCCCCTTGTCACTTGACACCTTGGAGTGCCTGACAGAGGGCCTAGAGATGAAAGAGCAAAGGGGGAAGGCCTCTGCCTCTCCTGCTTGCCCATGGGTAGAGAAGATCTGCTAGTCTATCTGGAAGGTCTAGAGAGTAGCCATTGACTGGGGACCTGCATCACGGGCTGATCCTGGCCAGGTGAAGCTTGCTGACATGTGGCAGCCTCTCCGGAGACTACTAATTCCGCTCATAACATTGTATGCAAATACCCGGCTGAGTG
>NW_026975564.1:0-37364 GCF_030014295.1 Loxodonta africana
CACCAACTAGTCCTTGGAAACTCTATGAGGTAGTTCTACTCTATGCTATAGGGTCTCTATGAGTTAATATCAACTAGGGTCTGTACGGGTTGGAATCAACTTGATGGTGACAAGTTTGATTCGGTTTGGATTAAATTATGACCCTAAAAAACGTGTGTTTCAACTTGGTTAGGCCATGATTCCCACTATTGCCTAGTTGTCCTTCATTTTGTGATTGTAATTTTACTGTAAGAGGATTAGGGTGGGATTGTAACACCACCCTCACTCAGGTCACCTTTCCCTGAGGTGTGGCCTGCACCACCTTTTATCTCGCAAGAGGTAAAAGGAAAGGGAAGCAAGCGGAGAGTTGGGGTCCTCAGACTATCAAGAAAGCAGCACCAGGAGCAGAGCATGTCCTCTGGACCCAGGGTCCCTGCACCTGAGAAGCTCCTTGACCATGGGAAGGATAAGGACAAGGACCTTCTTCCAGAGCCGAAAGAGAGAGAAAACTTTCCCTTAGAGCTGATGCCTTGGACTATTAGCCTACTTTAATGCGAGGTATTAAATTTCTCTTGGTTAAAGCCATCCACTCATGGTATTTCTGTTACGGCAGCACTAGATGATGAGGACAGTGGGTAAAGGTGGAAGGGGTGGATGAAGGACAAAAAAAGAAAAATGGACAACAAGAGAAATATAAGAATTCAGAGAACTGTGAAAATTTAATTCCTGAATATACTTTCTTTCTCCTCCCTGTAACTGTAAGGACTTTTCTCATATACAGCATATATAAGTAAATCCTTGCAATATTTAAAACACTTAGATTTTTGTAAAACTCATTCTCTGAAAACTCATGGTGGCCCCATTAATTTGTGGCTTAAAAACAACTCAGAACTAAAAAGAAGCATAAATAAATAAATAAAGGCACTGCTGTCATTTGCGGGTGATGTTCTTTTCCTGCTATCCACAACCCACACACTCGGGAGTTAATTTTCCAGGGTCAGTGTTCATAGACCATCCTCTTTCTCTTACCACCACCCCACCACCCTTAATTATTTAGAAAAGGCAGGGCCAGTCAGTGCTCCAAACATCAAGTTTTCTCTCCAAAATGCCAACTCGCACTTGGGGAGCAGGCTACATTCTCAGCTATCAGCACTTCCACTAGCCCCTGCAGATAAGGAACATGACTCCACTGAACTGTTCGTTGTAATTAAAAAAAAAAAAAAAGTAAAAAACTGTTTCTTAAAACCAGAAAAAAAAAAAAAACAGGCATTTCCCTATTACCCACCCACCCCACTCTCCCACACCGAGTGCTCCCCTCACCACACACACACTCAAATATTTCCTACCAAGGGTGTGTCCCAAGCACGGGGTCTGGCTCCGCTCTTCTTTTACACCTCTTGGAGGCCTCTGGAGAAACCATACCTTTGGTTGGCAATTCCCTGAACCCTGCCTATTCAAGCTGGCACTTATTCAAAAAGGCAGGTGAGTCTTCAAGTCAGGTTTTTAAAAGGAGTTTAAGAGGAGCCAGGTGATATGCCTACTCACCCTCAAGTTTCTCAAAGGTAATAATTTCTTGAGATGTTTACAATGTCTCAACTATGGGTTAATTAAATCCCTTAGGATGGTGGGCATAGGAAAATCCTCCATCTCAATGCCCCCCACTTTGAAAAAAAAGAGGGGGAATCTCCAAAATTACAAATTTGAATTTCTACATACTTGATTGAACTAAGGAGTAAGTTCCTCATGTGTGTTATTCTTGGTTTGAGCTTGGTGGTGCAGTGGTTAAGAGCTCAGCTGCTAACCAAAAGGTCTGCTGTTTGAATCCAACAGCTGCTCCTTAGAAACCGTATGGGGTAGTTCTACTCCGTCCTATAGGGTTGCTAAGAGTCAGAATTCACTGGATGGCAATTGGTTTGTTTGTTTTTCAATCTTTGGCTGAAAGGTAGACTTTGTTATCAATTTATTAAATCAACTGGTAATTTGCTGGATATTTCTCATACAGGAACTTATGATGTCTTCAAATCCAGCCAATCAGGTTTAGGAAGAGAGAAACTTCTCTACCTTAGCCTCCCTGCCACTCCCACACCTTTTTCATTGATTTCCATGCCCTGTTTAAGTAACATCGCTCATCACTTCTCACTGTCTAGGTTATCTGAGCCAATTCATGGCAGTCAATTCCACCTGAGCCCTAGGATACCCTCATTTACATACTCTGCCCTGTTCCTTCACCAATGGCTGACCTCACATCTCCCCTTGAATGTCTACTAGGCATCTCAAACTTAATGTGGTTCAAATAAAATTCTTCGTCCAAGTGTCTTATCTACCTCCCAGTCTTCCTTATCTCAGCAAATGTTCTCACTATCCTCTGGATTGTTCAGGACAAAAACCTAGAAATCATCCTTGATTTCTCTCCTTTATTCAAATCTTGCATCCAATCCATTGACACATATTCTGGACTCTTGGCGCTACCTTAAAATAAATCCTGACTCTATCCACTTCTCACTACCTCCACCTTACAGCCACCATCATCTCTTGGTGAAAACTGGACTCCGTGCCACCGATCTTCCCTCTTACAGTCTACATAACAGCATCACCTCAGTGGCTTTTCATGGCAATTAGGAAAAATTCCCAAATCCTTCCCATGGTCTTTCATGATGCGGGGCTTGCCCACCATACTAACCTCATTTCCTAACAGTCTTCCCTCGGTTCACTCCACACTAGCCATGACTTATTTCCTGAGCTTCCTCAAAACATGCCAGAACACTTGGTTATTAAAGGGCCTCAGAAACAACTCTTTCCTTTATTGGCAATATCCTCCCTCCAGAACTTCATACAGCTATTCTCTCCTTTGATATAGGTCAGTTATCTCCTCAAATATCCTGCTCCCATAAGCCTTTACTATTAATCTAAAACAGCTCACCCCACTCATTCCCTCACATGCAACTCTGTCTTATTTTCAAAATATTTAGCTCTCCTTGACATTTTTTGTTAATTATTACCTGTAAATGTATTTTTTGTGGTTGAGAATATATGCAGCAAAACATACACCAACTCAACAGTTTCTACCTGTACAATTTAACGACATCGGTTACATTCAAGTTGTGCAACCATTCTTACCCTCCTTTTCTGAGTAGTTCCTCTGTCATTAGCATAAACCCACTGCTCCTTAAGGTTCCTATCTAATCTTTTCAGTAGCTGTTGGCAATCTGATGCCATATAGACAGTTCTTAAAAGAGCATATGCTCAAGGTAGACCATTTTTATTAGTTAAGTAGCTAATGTTCTGGAGCCCTCGTGGCACAGTGGTTAAGTGATACGGTAGCCAAGCAAAAGAAGAGCAGTTTGAATCCACCACCTGCACCTTGGAAACTCTATGGGGCAGTGCTATTCTGTCCTACAGGGTCTCTGAGTCGGAATCAACTCAATGGCAACAGTATGGTGTTTTCTTTTTTATACTTCAGTTTTAAGATGATTCAAGGGAAGGCTTTTGGTGTAATGTTTAAAGATTATCTCACGGCAATAGTTTCAGGAGTTCATTCACCCTCAATGGCTCCAAAAAGTCTAGGGTTCATGAGAATTTGAAATTCTGTTCTGCATTTTCCCCCTTTTGATCAGGGCTTTGCTATGGACTCTTTGATCAAAATGTTCAGCGACAGTAGCCGGGAACCTTCTGGTTCTTCTGGTCTCATGGCATGCTAGATGTTCTTTTAAAAAACATGAGTGGATGCTGGAGGTTATCAAATACTTATTTTATTACACCTATTAGTATAACCACATTTATTTTTCCTGTACATATGGCAAATTGTACTGATTCATTTTTGAATGTTAAACTAACCTTGAATTCTTGGGATAGACCCAACTTGGTCATAATATATTCTTCTTTAGAGTATTGCTGGATTTGTTTTGCCTATTTCTTTTTATATTTTGCATCTATGTTCATCAGTGACATTGGCCTGTAATTTTCCCATCTTGTGCTGCTCTTGTCAGGTTTTGGTATCAATATTCATTCTACAAGGTTTATAAAATGAGTTTGGGTATATATTTCATTTTATATTGAAGAATTTGTGAAGTATTTCTTGAATATTTGGCAGAATTTGCAGGAAAAGCCATCTGACATGAAGTTTTCTTTTTGAGAATAGTTTGAGCTCCAATTCAATTCTATTAACAATTGTGGAATTACTTTTGCTTCCTGTTTCTTCTTGAATCGTTGTTATTAACTTACATGGTATGATACGCTTGCCTACTTTACCTAAATTTGCAAATTTATTAGCTAATATGGTTCATAACATTCTCACATTATCTTTAAGTTCTGCAAGATCTGCAGTCATTTTCTTTCTAATTCCTGATATTCGTTATTTATACCTTCATTCTTTTTCACTTGATCAATCTTGCCTAAAGTTTGTCAATTTTACTAGCATTTTCTAAGAATTAACTTTAGTCTTCGTTGATCGTCTGTTGCATGTATCCAATCATTAATAGAAACAAAAATTCCTATGAATGTTTGTTTCTGTTTTTTTCCCAACATTTTGAATGGATGTTTAACTCACTTATTTTTCAAAATTTGTTCTTTCCAATTATACTTTTAAGGCTGTAAGTTTCCTATATTATATTGTCTGTACTGCACCAATTTTTATATGTACTATGTTCATAATTGTTCACTTCAAAATATATTCTAATTTTCATTATGATGTCTTTTTTAATGCCTAGTATTTTAAAATATCCAAGCACATGGAGATTTTGTATTTTCTTTTTCTAAGATGTTTTTTTTTAAACTATGCTGTACTTACACAGTATCCTCTATATTATTGCAGACTCTTGAAATTTGTTGAGACTTGCTTTATAACACAGTATACAGTTAATTTTTATAAACACTATGTATGTGCATGAGATGAATGTATATTCTTTAGTGGTTAGATAATGCACACACATACACATATATCAATCTGGTATTTTTATACATGTTAAATCTTCTGTATCCTTGACAATTTATGGACTTCTATGTTTCTGAGGGGTGTGTTAAAAATCTATTATGATGCATGATGTCAAAAGGAGCCCCAGTAGTGCAGTGGTTAAGCACTCAGCTCTTAAACCTTTTGATTTGATCCACCAACTATTCCACAGGAGAAAGATATGACAGTTTCCTTCCATAAAGATTACAGCCTTAGAAACCCTTTGGAGAAGTTCTACTCCATCCTATAGTCACTATGAGTCAGAACTGACTCAACAGCACATAAGAAAAAATGTATGATGTGATGGAAACTGAGCAGTACGAAGGTATAAGAATTGAACCTACATCCAGGGTCAAAGGATGAAGGACAGAGAAAACAGCAGAGACATCCAAAAGCTTGGAAAAAAGGGGGCTGAGAGGACAATGGTTGGTGGTTTAAGGGCTTTGAAGGGCTACCACATATACTGAGGAATCTGAAGTGCAATATTCTTGCCTAAGGATGAAGACATGCTCATAAAGATCCTGACAAAGCTTTAGGCTTGCACCTCTGGCTGATCTTTGGGCTCCATGGGCAGGAAGTGAAGGCTAAGGCAGAGTTTTAGGCGCTCTTGCTTAGCACTGAAAGAACACCCCAGTTCAGAGCCAATCTGCAAAGACTGGGATAATGTTACTTTTTCTTTTTGGCTACAAGCATTTAAAGAAATCACTGTCAGGTCATGAACTGACTGCTGTCATAACAGAACAGAACTTCAGTGTCCACACATGAGAAGACATACAATCTTTGCAGAACTAGTTTGGAAACATCACTAAGCAAATGGATGACTGGCCCTCAACAATTAAAAAAAAAAAAGCAAACCCTAATGACTGGAGGGAATCTGATTTCCAGAGTTACATTATAATATTTAAGATATCCAGTTTTCAACACACTATTCTAAGTCATAAAAGGAAAAAGAAAAGGATGGTTCATTTGTTAAGAAGAAAGAAAGAAGAGAATGAACAGAAAGCATCCCTAAGGAAACACAGATATTGGGATTACTAGACAAAGATTTTAAACCAATTGTCTTAAATTTCCTCAAAGAGCTAAAGAAACCATAGACCAAAAAAAAAAAGGAAACCAAGAGAAGAATGTATGAACAAGTAGAAAATATTAATAAAGAAATATTATACAAAAGAACCAAATAGAAATTATAGAGCTGAAAAGTAGAATAGCTGAAATAAAATTTTCATTAGAGGAGCTCAACAGCAGATTTGAGCAAGAAAGCAGGAAAATGTAAACTTGAAAAAGCACAACTGAAATTGTTCTAACTGAGGAGCATAAAGGAAAAAGAATGAAGAAAATGAACAGAGCCTAAGGGACCTGCAGGATAACATCAAGCATACCAATATACTCATTAAGGAGTCCCAGAAAGGAAAGAAAGATGAAAGGACAGAAAGAATATTTGAAAACGTAATGACTGGAAGTCTCCCAAATGTCATCTAGATATCCAAGAAGCTCAATAAACTCAAAGGACAATAAATACATAGATATCCACAGAGAGACATAATCAAAATGTCAAAAGACGAAGACAGAAACTTGAAAGTAGCAAGAGATAAGTGACCCCTAATGTACAAGAAGAGAGTCTCAACAAGTTTAACTGTTGATTTTTCATCAGACACCATTGAGATGAGAAAATAGTGGGATGATGTATTTAAGATACTGGAAAAAAAATACAGAAACAAAACTATGAACCAAGATGTCAATATCTAGCAAAACTATCTTTCAAAAATAAAGGTGAAATTAAGACATGCCCAGATACACAAAACCTGAGGGAGTGTGTTAGCAGCAGAACTGCCTTATGAGAAATGCTACAGGGAATCATTCTGGCTGGCATGGAAGGACACTAGACAGTAACTGGAAGCCATAAAAAGAAACAAAGACTCCGTAAAGGTAACTACTTAGATAAAACAAAGTCAGTAATATTTTTATATCATGCCTCTCTTTTTTTCATATATGATTTAAAGCACGAATGCATAAAAATACTTACACATCTCTCTTAATGGACACACAATGTATAAAGATGCAATTTTTGTACCAGCAACGTAAGTAGGGGAGGTAACTGAGCTGAATAAAAGCAGAATTTTGTATACTGTTGAGGCTAAATTTGTATTAATTAAAAGAAGATTGTTATAAATATAAGATATTAATTGTAATCCTCATGCTCACCACTAAGAAGTTAAAAAATATAAGGAAAGGAAACAAGGAGAGGATCAAAATTGTACACTTGAAAAAAAATCAGTCAAACACAAAAGTGGACAGTAGTGAAGAAAATGAGAAACAAAACACGTATATGACCTACTATTACAAAGTAGAAGATATAAGTCCTTCCTTATCATGAATTGCTTTAAATATAAATAGATTAAATTCACAATTGGGATCATTAAAGTTGTGTGTTAACTTTGTTGGACCATGATTCTCAGTGCTTTGGCAGTTATGATGTAGTTTAGCAGTCGTAAAACGATGCAATCACTTCCATGATGAGATGTGATATAATGTGATTACCTCCATGATGGGATCTGCTGTGAGTAGCCAATCAGATGTTTCCTCAGGGGTGTGGACTGCATCCAATATAGGTGGACTTTCTGGCAAGGCTCTTGAGCTTTTGCTCACTCTGAATCCTGCAGCTGGCTCCTCTTCATCTGATCTCAAGTTTTTGGGACTTGAACTCTCAGCTTACCTTCCAATTTGGGGATTCATCAGCCTCCGCAGTCTGTGAGCCGCGGGCTGCCAGCTTACCTGCCGATCTTGAGATTTGTCAGCCTTTGCAGCCTGTGAACCACAGACCTGTTGTATGACCTGCAGATCTTGAGTTCTGCAGTCCCTGCATCTATGTGAGTCAGGAGAAGCCACCAGGCTGACCCATGGACTTGAGACTTACCAGCCTCTACAGCCTCGGGAGCCATTTCCTTGATATAAATCTATTTATATATAAATACATACATATATATATATCACTGGTTTTGCTTCTCTAGAGAACCCAGCCTAAGATACCAATTAAAAGACAAACACTGGCAGAATGAATAAAAAAATCATTCAATTGCTATCAAGCTGATCTGACTCAGGGTGACCCCTCGCCCCATGTGTGTCAGAGTAGTAGTGACACACAAGTGTGTCAGTTCAACGGCTAATTTTTCAAAAGTAGATCGCCAAGCCTTTTCTCCGAAGTGCCTCTGGGTGGACTCAAACCTTCAACATTTTGGTTAGCAGCTGAATGCATTAACCGTTTGCACCTCCCAAGGACTCTATGTTTATTTCTGTATTACTTGTCTTTATACTATATACATACACACACACATAGACATCCATGAGTGGTTCATACAGATGCTTTGGACTTCGACTAGCAGGGCTCTATTAATTATTGATAGAAAAGTACTGATACCAATTACAAATGCGTATTTGTCCATTTCCCCTTTCGGATTTATTAGTTTTTGTATTTTGGAGCCCTGTTGTTAAATATGTACACATTTAGGATGGTTGTATCTTTTTGGAGAAGTGAACCTCTATTATGTTATGTCCCTACCTATTCCCAATAATACTCCTTTTTCTGAAGTATAATTTGTCTGATATTAATATAGTACTGCAGTAGAACTGGATAATTTTCAACCATTTCAAGAGGTAGCATAAGATCAAGAACTGATGGTATAAAAGGAAGAAATCGAAGCTGCATTGAAGGCATTGGTGAAAAAACTATCCTCTCTCCACCATCTTCACTAACCCTGACACCAACTGTCCCTCACACAGCACTCCCTACTTCTCTGCTGGGTTCAATAATTCATTGCAACGGCCACACAGAGCTCACAGTCCATATTCATGATTATGGGGTTTATTAGGGAAGTAACAGTTATAACTCAGGCTCAAAGATACTCAGAATACATTTCTTCTATCAGGACAACCTCTTCCCTCCTGTGCTCATAGGCGTGCCTCTGCCTGGCCTTGGGCCTCTCTCCAAAGGCACTCAGCTTTCCTTCTCCCTGGGCCAGCATCTCCTATAGCCGGGTCCCTGTTGCTTGGTCTCTCCTGCCATGGCATCTTACCGTCTTCAGGGTTACAGCTTCCTCTCTCTATCTCAGTCTCCTGCTTCTAGCAGCTTCTCAGTGCAGGGATCTCAGGTCCATAATATATGCTCAGCTCCTGGCTGTTCTTCCTTGATGGGAGTTGAAGCCTCCTCTTTGCTCTGGAACTGGTTCTCTTTGAAGGGAAAACTAAACAATCCCCTTGGTGAGCCACAATTACCCTATCACACAGTCCTGCCCAAGCACCAGGGTGGATGTTATAAGACCATGGCTAGAAAGGCCACACAAAGTAAACAATCACATCACAGTACCTTGGACTCATTTTTCGAGTGAAGTATCAAAAATCCCATCGGAACGGATTGGTAAAGAACATAATCAATGGCAAGAACATTTTCATAATTATGTTTTCTGTATTTGGAAGAAATCTATAGCACTATTCTTATTTTGCCAGTTCACAGGGATCACAGAGATTAGTGGTAGATATTGCAGTACCGGAAAACTCTCTGGTGAAACAGTCTGTGAGCAGTCTTACAAACACGGATATTCCACCAGAGTCAAAAGAATGACGTTACATTAATCATCATAGAGAACATTTCAAGATCTAGCCTGAAGTACAATGTTGTCACTGATAGGCTAATATCCATACACTTACAAGGAAGACCAGTTTATATGACTATTCAAATTTATGCACCAACCACCAATGCCAAAGACAAAGAAATTGAAGATTTTAAACAACTTCTGCAGCCTGAGATTGATCAAACGTGCAATCAAGATGCATTGATAATTACTGGTCATTAGAATGTTAAAGTTGGAAACAAAGAAGGAAAAGTAGTTGAAAAATACAGCATTGCTGATAGAAATGATGCCAGAAATCTCATGAAAGAAGTTTGCAAGACCAGTGACTCATCCACTGCAAATATTTTTTTTCAACAACATAAACGGCAGCTATACACGTGGACTTTACCAGTTGGAATACACAGGAATCAAACTGACTACATCTGTGGAAAGAGAAGATGGGAAAACTCATATCATCAGTCAGAACAAGGCCAGGGATCGATTGTGAAACAGACTGTCAATTGCTCATATGGGAGTTCAAGTTGAAACGGAAGAAAAGTAGAATAAGTCAAAAAGGGCCAAAGTATGACCTTGAGTATATCTCACCTGTATTTAGAGACCACCTCAAGAATACATTTTATGTGGTAAACACTAATGACTGAAGACCAGGTGAGTTGTGGAATGACATCAAGGACATCACACATGAAGAAAGCAAGAGGTCCTTTAAAAGACAGGAAAGAAAGAAAAGACCATAATGGATGTCGGAAGAGACTCTGAACGTTGCTCTTGAATGTCGAGTAGCTAAAGGGAAAGGAAGAAATGACGAAGTAATAGAGCTGAACAGAAGATTTCAAAGGGTGGCTTGAGAAGAAAAAGTATTATAATGACATGTGTAAAGATCTGGAGATGGATAACCAAAACGGAAGAACACACTCAGCATTTCTCAAGCTGAAAGAACTGAAGAAAAAATTCAACCCTTGAGTTGCAATACTGAAGGATTCTACGGGTATAATATTAAATGATGCAGGAAGCATCAAAAGAAGATGAAAGTAATACCCACAGTCACTATGCCAAAAAGAATTGGTCGACCTTCAACCATTTCAGGAAGTAGCATATGATCAGAAACCGATGGTACTGAAGGAAGAAGTCCATGCTGCACTGAAGGAATTGGTGAGAAAAAAAAGCCTCCGAGAATTGACGGAATACCAACTGAGATGTTTCACCAAATGGATGCAGCACTGGAATCACTCACTTGTCTAATCCCAAGAAATTTGGAATACAGCTACCTGGCCTCCGAACTGGAAAGGATCCATATTTACGCCGATTCCTAAGAAAGGTGATCCAACCAAATGTGGAAATTATCAAACAACATCATTAATATCACATGCAAGTAATATTCTGCTAAAAATCATGCAAAAGCAGCTGCAGCAGTACATTGACAGGGAACTGCCAGAAATTTAAGCAGGATTCAGAAGAGGACATGGAAGGAGGGATATCACAGCTGATGTCATATTGATTCTGGCCAAAAGCAGGGAATACCAGAAAGATGTTTAAACCTGTGTTTTATTGACTATGCAAAGGCATTTGACTGCTTGGGTCATAACAAATTATGGATAACATTGCGAAGAGTGGGAATTCCAGAACACTTAATTGTGCTGATGAGGAACCTGATCAAGAGGTAGACGTTCAAACAGAAAAAGGTGATACTGCGTGGTTTAAAGTCAGGAAAGGTGTGTGTCAGGGTTGTATTCTTTTACAATACTTATTTAATCTGCAAATAATCTGAGAAGCTGGACTTTACCAAGAACACGACATCAGGATTGGAGGAAGACTCACTAACAACCTGCATTTTGCAGATGACACAACCCTGCTTGCTAAAAGATAAGAGGGCTTGAAGCACTTACTGATGAAGATCAAAGACCGCGGCCTTCAGTAGAGATTGCACCTCAACATAAAGAAAACAAAAATCCTCACAACTGGACCAATGAGCAACATCATGATCAATGGAGAAAAGACTGAAGTTGTCAAGGATTTCATTTTATTTGGATCCACAATCGACACCCATGGAAAGAGCAGTTAAGAAATCAAAAGATGCACTGCCATCAGGCAAATCGGCCCAAAAGACCTCTAAAGTGTTGAAAAGCAAAGACATCACCTTGAAAACTAAGATGCAACTGATCCAAGCCACAGTGTTTTCAGTGGCCTCGTATGTGTGGGAAAGCTGGCTGATGAATAAGGAAGACCGTAGAAGAATTGATGCCTTTTAATTGTGTTGGTGAAGAATTCTGAATATACCATGAACTGCCAAAAGAACGAAAAAATCTATCCTGAAAGAAGTATAACCAGAATGTACCCTAGCCTAGAAGCAAAGATGGCTAGACTACATCCTACATACTTTGGACCTGTTTTCAGGAGGAATTAGTTCACGGAGAAGGATATCATGTACTATTTCTTTGGACTATCTAAGACCTGAAGAACAAAATCTCATGGTCCAAATTAACGTTTTTACTTACTAATTTTCAAATGTAGCCCTGGTGGAACAGTGGTTAAGAGCTTGGCTGAAACTAAAAGGTTTCAACCAGCCTCTCCTTAGAAGCCCTGCTATGCAGTTCTATTCTGTCCAATAGGGTCACTGTTAGTTAAAATTTAATCCACAGCAATGAGTTATTTAATTTTCAAATATAAATTTTTTGTGTTTATGTCTAAATTCTAAAGTAAATTTTATTTTATAAACTTCCGGTTTTATAAATTTATTTTCTATTATTCAAATTTATTGTTATGGCAGAATCAAATTTAAAAAGTGACATTAATTTTCAATCCAGGCAAAATGAAACGGCAATAACTAAGTGCCGTACAAAAATGGAAGCCTGCAGAAGATAAAAAGAAAATGATCTGTGAATCCCTAAAGACTATTCCAAAATTCGTTTTTAGGATGTAATAAATCAGCAGAGACTTCTTGCATTAAAGGTACGTGCTTAATGGGTGGGAATCATCCTACTAGTACCACTAGTGCTGAAATTAACGATGGCAATACTAATATAACAGAATTTGTTCCAAATTCTGCAACTATTTCTTGCTGTAGTAAAAAAAAAAGAAATTAGTAATGATCTAGAAAGTGAAACTAAGAATATTAAATTGTCACATCTGCAGAGCGCATAAATAACAGAAGTGCAGATCCTGCCTTGTGGAATAATTTTCTTCCAATGAAGTAAATTACTGGATCAAAAGAGGCCCAAGTGATTGTCAACATCACAGTTGTCCACTTGTAAATTTGTGTTGAAAATTCCTGGACGGTAAACAAAGTTCTGTAGCCAGAATTTTTTCTAGAGTGCAAAGTTAATGATGAAAATTATAAGAGGGAGTGGCTACTGCAATCTCCATCAGTCAGCTCCCTGTATTGTTTTGTTTGCAAACCTACTAACCAAACAAACAAACCCGTCATCCTCATTTAATTCTCGAATTGTTACAGATGAATTTAGCAATTGGTGCAAATTGAATAGGATCGGTAAACATGAAAATAGTTCAATTCACAAAGATTATGTTATCATATTTAAACCAAACACATTGTTCTGGCTTAATTTATGAACTAGAATCACAAATTAATGAACATCAGTATTGAAAAGCCATTTTGTAATGTGTCTTTGTTGTCCTAACAATCACTGAATGTGGACTATCTTCGTGAAAAAGAAATGAAGTCTTTGGGTCCCCACGAAATGGAAAATTTTAAAGTTGGCTTCAACTTGTTGCTCATTTGATCTATTTTTAGCAAGTCACATCTCAAAATATGGTAACACAGGAAAGGGCAATCCATCCTATAATTCTAAAATAATGTGTAAAAAATTTATAATCTTGATAAGTGATGAAGTTCAATCAACTACTGTCAGTGAAATAAGTATAGCTCGATATTTTATTTTGTCTGTGGATTCCACTTCTGAGCCTTCTCATACAGGCCAGCTAAGGATTGTTTAAAGATCCGTATCTCCAACAGATAGAAAATCTGTGTGGTGATTTATCACATTTGCTAGCTTAAAAAATCTAAAAAATCATACTGGTAAAGACATTGCAAAGCAAGTGTTTCACTAATTATGTGAAGTTTGCAAAATTGATTTTTCTAAGTGCAGAGACCAATCCTATGACAATGCTGCCATTACGTCACTGCATTATAAAGGCATACAACAGAAAATTCTGGAATGAAATTAATATGCCATTTTCATACCAAGGTGCTGCACATTCACTTAATTTTGTAGGATGTATCACAATAGATTTTTTTTGTCCAAAAGCAATTGATATTTTTTCTAATATTCAGTTACTTTACAAATTTTTTGCCACCTCTACTCACTGCTGAGCTGTTCTTAAAACACATTCAGGCAATGATTGAGCATTAAAATGTCTAATACACATTGGGAAGCACATGCTATAGCAACAAGTACAATTCTAGGTGCCACACAGAATATTGCTGAAGACCAGATACAGAAAGGAAACACCAAAACAGAAGCTAAAATCATCGCTGCCTTAGTCGTCTAGTGCTGCCACAACAGATACCATAAGTGGATGGCTTTAACAAAGAGAAATTTATTTTCTCACAGTCTAGTAGGTTACAAGTCCAAATTCAGGACGTCAGCTCCAGGGGAAGGCTTTCTCTCTCTGTTGATTCTGGAAGAAGGTCCTTGTCCTCCATCTTCCCATGGTCAAGGAGCTTCTCAGGCGCAGGGACCCCGGGTCCAAAGGACATGCTCTGCTCTTGGTAGTATGAGGTCCCCAACTCTCTTTCCTTTCATCTCCTGAGAGATAAAAGGTGGTACAGGCCACACCCTAGGGAAACTCCCTATATCTCGGATCAGGGAGGTGTTAAAATCCCACCCTAATCCTCTCAACATAAAATTACCATCACAAAATGGAGGACAACCTCACATGGCCTATCCAAGTTGATACACACATTTTGGGGGGACATAATTCAATCCATGACATTATACCCTTTGGCCCCCCCCAAATCACATTCTTGAAAATGGAAAACATATTCATCCCATCACAAACCAAAACCAAATCCACTGCCGTCCAGTTGATTCTGACTCATAGCGACCCTATAGGACAGAGTAGAACTTCCCCATAGAGCTTCCAAGGAGCGCCTGGCAGATTCGTACTGCCGACCTTTCAGTTAGCAGCCATAGCACTTAACCACTACGCCACCAGGGTTTCCTCATCCCATCATAGCATAGAAAAAGTCTTAAATCAAGTCCAAGTCCAAAATTCAAAAATCCCTCTTCATCTGTGAAATCTAGGACACAAGTTATCTGCTTCCAAAGGTACAATGGCATAAAAGGCACAGGCTAGACATTTGCATTACAAACTGAAGAAACTTGAGGGAAAGAAGGCGTAACATGCACCAAGCGAGTCAGGAGAGCACATCGCATTAGCCCTCAAAGACATTGCAAACCAAGTGTTTCACTAATTAGGCGAAGCTTGCAAAATTGATTTTTCTAAGTGCAGAGACCAATCCTATGACAATGCTGTGAAATGTCACTGCATTATAAAGGCATGCAACAGAAAATTCTGGAATGTAATGAATACGCCATTTTCATACCAAGGTGCTGCATATTCACTTAATTTTGTAGGATGTATCACAATGGATTTTTGTCAAAAAAATGATTTTTTCTTCTATTCAGATATTTTACAAATTTTTTGCCATCTGTATTCACCGATGACCTCTTCATAGGAAATGATCAGCATTAAAATGTCTTTCTAATACCCACTGGGAAGCACACGCTATAGCAACGAGTGCAATCCTGGAATCACACACTCAGATTCTAGGTGCCACAGAGAATATTGCTGAAGACCAGTCACAAAAAGGAGATCCCAGAACAGAAGCTTAAAACGTCGCCAACAAAATGGAAACACAGCCCATATATTTATGTTTGTTATGTATAATAATATATTGCATCATTTTCATTTGACGAGTCAATTCTCCAAGATTCAGAAGTAAATTTATAGACATGCATGGATCTCTACCAGCTATTAACAAGATATTTACATAAGAGAATATTTTGAAAACACAATAAAACAAATACTGCCAAATACTGATTATCAAGCAGTTTATTGTTGCAGAAGCATTAAAAGAAACAAGTAAATGACAGAAATGCTCCAGAAGTATTGAGTGCCAGGGATCAATTTCACACAACCATCCTCACTGACACACCTGAATCTTGCATGAAATGAAGGGTGAAGATGTATGAAGTTCCTTCTGATATTTTTTTCCTTCTTAATGTGAATATAACTGATGAAGAATTCCTGAAGGTACCCAATAAACCAGCACAGGCTTATCCTGACGAGAAAACCCTGGTGGCACAGTGGGTAAGTGCTACGAATGCTAACCAAGAGGACGGCAGTTCAAATCCACCAGGCGCTCCTTGGAAACTCTATCGGGCAGTTCTACTCTGTCCTATAGGGGCGGGATGAGTCAGAATCGACTCGACGGCAGTGGGTTTGGTTTTCATCCTGATGACTTAAGATAAACCTTTATGGAGAAGTGCTACAATTTCATTCTTACATTAGAATTAAGTTTAGAGATTCAAGACAAATTTTACTCATGTAGGCGAGTAAACCAAAAAACCAAACCTATTGCTGGTGAATTGATTTCAGCACATAGCAACGCTATAGGACAGAGTAGAATTGCCCCCATAGGGTTTCCATGGAGCAGCTAATGTATTCAAACTGCCAAGCTTTTGGTTAGCAGCTGAGTTCTTAACCACTGCATCACCAGTGCTCCAAATATACTCTGGCCCAGTAGTTCAAATGCAACAGCCGCTCCTTGAAAACCCTATGAGGCAGTTCTACTCTGACCTATAGGGTCATTATGCATCAGAATCGACTCCAACCCAACGGGTTTGTTCTGCCTACTGCCTCATCCCTATTTCATTTTCTCAGAGATAAGTTTCTGTGATAGTGTCAGATTCAGGAATGTGATTAAAAATGTCTCTTGTAGGGGTGGGGACAAGATGGCAGAATAGTCAGATGCTTTGTGTAGCCCCTCTTATAACAAAGACCCAGAGAAGTAAATCGATTATATATGACAATCTAGGAGCCCTGAACATCAAAGGTGAAGTTACAGAATTGGACTTAGTGGCAGGGGGAGGGGGATATGGTTCGGAAGCAGTGAGACGTTGAGAGATCTGACCCGGCAGAAACCAGCACTCTGCAGGCTGGATTGAATAGCATGTGCGGTGACACAAGCAGTGACGCTCGGGACATGTTTTTCACATCAGAAGAGACCGAGTGGTAGAAAGTCTACACAAGCCCCCAGAACCAGTGAAAAGCAGTGCTAAGTTGGCAAAAGATAAGTACATGCATTTAAAATGCCACACAAATCAAAAATCATCCCCTTTGGGAAGAACATCTCTCCCATTTACCTGCTTCCTCCCTCTCTGTTTTTAGTCTTAGACCAGCTTTGGCTATTTCTGGGTCCCCTGGGCCAGAAGTAGGAACTATCACATGCCCTGGAGCAGGAACAAACAACAAAAAATAATCTGCCAGCTTCCCTAAGCCAGGAACTCAGGGAAGGCACAGACATAAGGGGTCCAAAGACTCTGAGTGCCTTTCACCCTTGCATAGACCTGTGTGGGCCCATGTCAACAGCGTAGGCCCTCATTAGCACACTACAACAGGGTATATACCTGAAGCCTGTTTTCAACTGTATCAGCTATAAAGTGGAGTGGCAGGTTCTGGATATTTGACAATGTTCTGCCAATTAAACAGGGTCCTCACCTACCCACATCAGTGACCTGAGGGTTGGTGGCTCCACCCACGTCACCTAGCCACCCAATTCAGGAGTCCAAGAATAAGTGGTGAATCCCAGTCCTTACAACCAACAGCATTGGGTGCCCATAGTCTGGCTGCAAAACCCACACACCTATGTGCTCTAGGGAACAGGGACATGCTTTCCTCCCAGACACTCAGGGGCAGTCATTCCCCCCACAGTAGCCAGACACCTGTACCTACACCAATCAACCCTGTCTATGCAGGACTGTAGGTGAGAGCCTACACCACACACTTGGTGACCGACTACGTGGACAACTGAGCTGTATCCATACAAGAAAAGTAAAAGGGCTCCTAGGCTCACATACCTAGTAACAGCTCTGATCACCTGGTGACAGGATGTAAGAGCTTCAAAGGTGCCAATAATCAAACTAGCTCAACCAAGCAGCCTATTTGGGCATATTAAAATAAAACAAGAAACTAGGACACAATACAACAACAACAACAAAACCAAACCCAGTGCCATCAAATAGGTTCCGACTCAGTATGCAAACATAAAATAAATGAATATAATAACTTATTGATGGCTCAGAGACAAGTGTAAACATCAAATAACATAAAGAGGCAGACCATGATGGATTCAGGAAGCTCCCAAAACAACAAATCAAGAAAACTTCCAAATGAAAAAAAATTCCAGGAATTACTGGAGGTAGAATTTAAAAGATTAATAGACCGAGCCCTTCAAGAGATCCAGGAGGAGATCAGGCAAAACGAAGAATAAGCCAAGGAACACACAGATAAAACAATAGAGGAACTTAAGAAAGTTACACAAGAGTATAATGACAAATGTAACAGGCTGCAAGAATCCATAGAAAGACAGCAAGCAAATCCAAAAGAGTAACAATAAAATTTCAGAATTAGACAACCCAATAGAAAATGAGAGGAGCAGAATTGAGGCACTGGAAGTCAGAATTAGTGAGACTGAAGATAAAGCTCTTGATGCCAACTTATTTGAGGAAAAATCAGATAAAGTAATTTTTTTAAATTGAAGAAACTCTAAGAATTATGTGGGACTCTATCAAGAGTGATTGGAACACTAGAATCGGGGCAGGGGGTGGAGGGATAGCAGAAAACACAGTGAGAATTGTTGAAGACTTCTTGGCTAAAAACTTCGCTGATCTTGTGAAAGATAAGAAGATATCTATCCAAGATGCTTACTGAACCCCACACAAGGTAGATGCCAAGATAAAGTCACCAGGACATATAATAATCTTGCTTGCCAAAACCAAATATAAAAAGAGAATTTTAAGAGTAGCTAGGGATAAACAAAAAGTCACCTATAAAGAAGGGTCAGTAAGACTAAGCTCGGACTACTCAGCAGAAACCATGCAGGCAAGAAGGACATATACAAAGCCCTGAAGGAAAAAAAAAAAAAATTGCCTGCCAAGAACTATATATCCAGCAAAACTGTCTCTCAAATGTGACAGTGAAATTAGGACATTTCCAGATAAGCAGAAGTTTAGGGAATTTTTAAAAACCTAACCAATATGACAAGAAATAATAAAGGGAGTTCTCCAGTTAGAAAATCAATAACATCAGCTAACAACCCTAGACTAGAACACGGGACAGAACAACCAGATATCAACCCACGTAGGGACTTCACAAATAAATCAAAGCTAAAACACTGAAAATGTAGAAACAGACACATCGATCTGTAAAAGATGAAAACATTAAGAGAAAAAAGAGGGACTAAATAATGTAGTCATAGATCTTTCATATGGAGAGGAAGTCAAGACGATATAAAGAAATAAAAGATTGGTTTAAATTTAGAAAAACAGGTAAATGTTAAGGTAACCCAAAGGAAACTAACAATCCTACACATTAAAACAAGGAAAACATAAATTTTCGGCAAATACAAAAGCAACAACAAGGAAAAAGATGAAAGACTAAAAAGAAAAACGATTCAGCACAGAAAAAATTAATTAGCAGTAAATACAAAGGCAACAAAAATGAAGAGGATGAAAAGAAAATGCACAAAGAACAACGACTCAACAGAGAAAATTAAGTGGAATAAGGAAAATGTCAACAAGACATTCACAAAAAAGACGAAAATGACAGCACTAAACTCATAACTATGAATAATTATGATAAATGTAAATGGTTTAATTGCACCAATAAGGAGACAGAGAGTAGCAGAATGGATTAAAAAACATGATCCGTCTGTATGCAGACTGCAAGAGACACACCATAGACTCAAAGACATAAACAAACTAAATCTCAAAGAATGGAAATATATATATATATATATATCAAGCAGACAACAATAAAAAATAAGAGTGGCAATATTAATCTCTGATAAAACAGGCTTTAAAGTAAAATCCACCACAAAGGAAAAGGAAATACACTATATAATGATTAAAGGGTCAATATACCAGGAAGACAAAATCATAATAAATACTTACATACCCAATGACAGGGCTCCAAAATACATAAAACAAACTCAAACAGCATTGAAAAGAGAAATAGCTCCACAATAATAGTCGAAGACTTCAACATACCACTTCTGATGACAGACAGGATATCCATAAAGAAGCTCAATAAAGACACGGAAGACCTAAATACCACAATCAGCCAACTTGATCTCATAGACTTAAACATAACACTTCACCCAACGGTAGTCAAGTAAACTTTCTTTTCTAACGCTCATGGAGCATTCTTGAGAATAGACCACGTATTAGGCCACAAAGCAAGCATTAACAGAATCCAAGACATCAAAATATTACACAGCATGTTTCCTGACCATACAGCCATAAAAGTCAAAATGCTGTCGTTATCATACATTTTAATTTCTTACATATTTTAAACCCAATAAAGTCTATTCTTATTATGTTATGCAGTCAGTAATCCTCTATTTTTACCCATTTCATTAACTTTCATTCCTTCTTGCATCTTAAGCCTTTCACCCTATTTTCTTTCTGCTTGAAGAATACCTTTGGAATTTTCTTTAATGTGGGCATGCTGATGTTAACTTATCTAGGTTTTGTTTGTCTGAAAACAAAAGTTCTTTGTTCGTTCATGAAGGATGTTTTTCCTCAGCATAGAGTTCTGGGTTGCCATGGATTTTCTCTCTGTAATTTAAATATACCATCTTATTGTCTTACAGTTTTCACTATTTCTGTACAGAAGTCATCGGTCAGTTTCTTTGTTTGTCCTTTAAAGATAATCTTTTAGTAGTGTTCAATTATTTGCTTTTTGTGGGGTTTTTTGTCTTTAGCTTCAGCAGTCCTACTATGAATTTCTTTGTATTTACCCTACATGGGTCTTATAAGGAAACCCTGGTGGCGTAGGGATTAAGCGTTACGGCTGCTAAGCAAAAAAAAGGTCAGCAGTTCGAATCCACCAGGCGCTCCTTGGAAACTCTACGGGGCAGTTCTACTCTGTCCTATAGGGTCGCTTTGAGTCAGAATCAACTTGACAGCAGTGGCTTTGTTCTTTTTTTTTTTTTTTTTTTGGTTTGGGTTTTGTAAGTCTTCTAGAATCCGTGACTTGATATCTTTAATCATTTGAGGAAAATTCTCAGCCATGATCTCAGTTTTTCTGCCTCATTCTTTTTCTTCCTTCTTAAAGTATTTTATGCTAGATATTCTCATTGTATTCTCTGTATCTTATTCCTTTTTATATTATATATATTTTTCCTTTTGTCTATGCCTGTATTTTCTTCCAACATGTCTTCCAGTTCACTAAATCTCTCTTCAGCATTTGTAATCTGCTGTTATATACATACATTAAGATTTTAACTTCAGCTATAGTTTTCAGTTGACTTTCTAAGTTGATCTTTTTCGTAGTTTCTAGTTTTTTGCCAAATTTCTAAGTCTTGCCTTTATTTCTTTGAACATAATAGAGTTATTTCACTGTCTTTGTCTGATAGTTCAAATATCTAGTTTTTCTGTGGATCTCATTCTGTTATTTGTTGTTTCTACAGGTTTCACTCTTTTCTTTCTTTTTTAAAAAAATTGTTGATTATATTAGAGAGGCGAGGCCAAGATGGCAGAGTAGGGAGATGCTGCCAGTGATCCCTCTTACAAAAAAGACCCGAAAAAACAAGTGAAGCGATTATATTTATGACAAGCTAGGAGCCCTGAACATCAAAGGCAAAGTTAGAAAATGGACTCAACGGCAGGGGGAGGGAGAGACTATTTGGAAGTGGAGAGGAATTACTGGACCTGAATAGCCAGGAACCCTCAGGCACCATTCCCTGGAGCGACTGCAGTGGGGCTGGCAGTAGTGTTCCAGAGGCGCTTCGCTCAGGGAAAGACAGCAAGTTGCACAGACTACTCACACCTCCAGAACAAGAGAAGAACGGCACTCTCAGCAAAAGCTAATTACTTTTGTTTATTTTACCACGCCCCCAACCCCCAAGCTGGTTTCAGTGGCTGTCAACTTCCCTGGGCCTGAGATAGGCCCCGGTACCACTCTGAGCCATTCTTCCGTCCTTGAAGAAGGTATAAGTTCACAACTGAGGGAAAGATAATCTGCTAGCTCAATTAAGCTGAGGAGCTCAGGACACAAGCAGCTCTTGTTCAGGCACAAACGGTCCATGGGCTTTGAATACCTTTCACCCCAGCATGGACCTGTGTGGGCCCATTTCAGGAGAATAGGCCTTTGTTGCCAGACTGCAACTGTTTCAGCTGGACGGTGGAAAGATGGGTGTTTGATGTTTGACACTGCTTTGCCTATTAAACAGGGTCTTCACCTACCCACATCAGGGGCCTAAGGACTGGTGGCTCCACCCACAATACCTAGCCACCTGTGACAGGGCTCCAAGGATAAGTAGTACCTCCCAGAACTTACAACCAAAAGCATTGGGTACCCATCGCCCTTCTGCAGAACCCACCCGTGTGCTCTACAGAACAGGGATGTGCTTTCCTCACAGACACTCAGAGGACAGCTGTCAGACCCCTGCCTTGATCAGAGTCTGACCCCCTACTGCAGCCAGATACTTCCGCCTACACCACTAACCCCTGCCCCTCTAAGACTGTAGGGCAGAGCCTGTACCACACACTTTATGACCAACTACCTGGGCACCTGAGTTGAATGCATACAAGAAAAATAAATGAACTCCTAGGCTCATATGCCTGGTAACAGTGCTAGCCATCTGGTGATAGTACATTAGAGCTTCAAAGGTGAAAATAATCAACCTAACACACTCAAGCAGCTTATCTGGGTATACCAAAACTAAACAAAGGAAGAAGCTAGGATACAAAAAGCAAGCATAAAATAAACTAATACAATAACTTATAGATGGCTCAGAGACAACAGTCAATATCAAATCACATAAAGAGGCAGATGCGGGGACAGGACCAAGATGGCTGACTAGGTAGAAGCTTCCGCTTATCCCTCTTGAAACAAAGACTTGAAAAAACAAGTGAATTAATTACATAAAGGACAATCTACAAACCCTGACCATCAAACACAGAACTAAGGAGTTGACCTGAGTGACAGGGGGGTGAACAGCCACACTGCAGCAACGACCACTTCCGGAGCCAGTGTCCCACAGCACAGCCTTGAGCCCTACCGGTTTCCTGGTGTCAGAGTGGTGGGACTGATTGTGGCTTACTGAGACAGGGAAGCACGGATGTAGGCCTAACCTCAGGACCAACCTCAGAGGGGACCCAGGCAGCACACGCAGGCTCCACACAGACGCGGCTGGCAGGGAAATGAAAAACCACGGGGAAGCAGCAACTGGTTTTGGAGCCTGGAGTGCAGCGCCCCAGAAAGGAAACCTTGGTGCTGGGTGTTGGACTAAGTGTGGAGGAGCTGATTGTGGCTTCCTGAGATGGTGTGAGCATGGACGCAACCCTAACCCTCTGGGACAGTCTCAGCAGGGATACAGCCAGCACACGCAAGCTACACAATGCTCTGGAACCTCAGAAAAAACAGTCCTCACCAAACAACATAAGTAACTTTGTATATTTTGCCAGGCTACTCTCTTCTATATATCTGATTCCACCCCTCATTGCCCCAGCCAGCTTCATTAAGACTGGAATTCCCTGTGCCAGAGAGTGAAGTGCACTGCTCGATTTTTTTTTCTTCTTTCTTTTCTAACCCATTCTCCTGGCCTGAGAAAAGTACCATTTAACAATCAAAGAAAAAATCCTTCCCTGACTTCCCTAAACTGCAATTAACAATACAGAATCAGCTCCATCCAGGCATTAAGAGACCCATCGTCTTTGGCTTTCACCCTACAGGTAACTAGGTGGCTATTATAATGCAAAGGCAATTCTGATAGAGATCTCACCATAATTGTTTTAGCTCAGCAGTGGAAAGGCAAGTTTTGGAGGTCAGATACCTCTCTACCTACTAAACAGAGCCCTCACTGGTCCACACAAGCGAAAAGAAGGCTGAAACTCCACCCACACCACCTAGCCACCTGCTAGAGGGGTCTGAGAATAGTGACATCTACCCAAGTATTGGGTGCCTAAGATACAGCTGCAGAGCTCACCCACCAGAGCACTCTAGAGAATAGAGCCACACCTACCTCACTGACACTTGAAGGAAGGCTGTCAGCATCCTGCCCTCCTCGAAATGTGACCCCCTGCCACTAATAGAAACTGGCACATACAACCATCACCACTACTCCTCTAAGATAATAGGTGAGAGCCTACACCACACACTAGGTGACCAGCTATCAGGACACCTGAGCTGATTCTATTCAAGAATAGTGAATGGGCTCATACACTTATATACCTGGTAACAGCTCAGGCAAGCTGGTAATAGGACGTAAGTGATTCAAAAGCTACAGCAATCACGATACCACAATCTAGTAGCCCATGTGGGTGTATTGTAACAAAACAAAACAACAAGACTCAGTGAGCAAATACAAAAGAAAATATTACAAAATCTTATAGATGGCTCAGAGACAGCAGTCGACATCAAATCACATGAAGAAGCAGACCATGATTGCTTCTACAAACCCCCAAATCAAAGAATCAAAATCATTCCCGGATGTAGATACATTCCTAGAATTGCCAAATGTAGAATAAAAAAAAAATTGTATACAGAATGCTTCAAGACATCAGGAATGACCTCACAAATGAAATAAGGCAATCTACAAAAAAACCAAGGTATACACGGATAAAGCAGTTGAAGAAATCCAAAAGATCATTCAAGAACATAGTGAAAAAATTAATAAGCTGTAAGAATCCATAGAGAGATAGCATTCAGAAATCCAAAAGATTAACAATAAAGTCACAGAATCAGACAACTCAATAGGAAGTCAGAGGAGCAGACTCGAGGAACTGGAATGCAGAGTGGGGGAGCTGGAAGATAAGACAATTGACACAAATATAGTTGAAGAAAAATCAGATAATAGAATTTAAAACTACGAAGAAACCCTAAGAATCATGGGGGACTCTATCAAGAATAATTTGCGTGTGACTGGAGTTCCAGACAGGGAGGGGTAACAGAAAATACAGAGAGAATAGTGGAAGATCTGATGGCAGAAAAATTCCCTGGCATCGTGAAAGATGAAAAGGTATCTACCCAAGATGCTCCTCGAACCTCATACAAGATAGATCCCAAAAGAAAATCACCAAGACATATCATCAAACCTGCCAAAACCAAAGATAAAGAGAAAATTTTAAAAGCACCCAAGGATAAACGAAAAGTTACCTACAAAGGAGAATCAATAAGTTTGCACTACTCGGCAGAAACCATGCAGCCAAGAAGGCAATGGGATGACATATATAGAGCACTCAAAGAGGAAAAACTGTCAGCCAAGAATCATATATCCAGCAAAATTCTAAAACATGAAGGTGAAATTAAGATATTTACAGATAAACGCAAGCTTAGAGAATTTGCAAAAACCAAACCAAAACTGCAAGAATTACTAAAGGAAATTCTTTGGTCAGAAAATCAATAATATCAGATACCAATACAAGGTCACAGAACAAAACATCCTAATATCAACTCAGATAGGGAAATCACAAAAACAAAATAAGATTAATTAAAAAAAAATTACTCAAAACAGGGAATCATTGATGTCATTATGTAAAAGATTACAACAGTCAAAAAAGAGGGACTAAATACAGGAGGCATAGATCTTACATATGCAGAGGAAACCAAGGTGATATGGGGTGAAACAAGTTAGGTTTTTACTTAGTCAAACTGGGGTAAATATTAAGGTAACCACAATGAGGTCTAACAATTCCATACTTCAAAATAAAAACCAAGATAAACATAACGACTCAGCAAAATAAATTCAACTACTATAAAAAGGAGGAACACACATTCTACAAAGAAAACTCAACACAAAAAAGTAAATGGAAAAATGAAATTGTCAAAAACAGGCAACAAAATGACAGCACTAAACTCATACTTACCTATACTTACACTTAATGTAAATGGACTAAATTCACCAATAAAGAGACAGAAAGTTGCAGACTGGATAAAAAAACACGATCAGTCTGTATGCTGCATAAAAGAGACACACCTTAGACTTAGAGACACAAATAAACTAAAACTGAAAGGACGGATAAAAATATATCAAGCAAACAACAATCAAAAAAGAGCAGGAGAGGCAATATTAATTTCCAACAAAACAGACTTTAAAGTTAAATCCACCACAAAGGATAAAGAAGGACACTACGTAATGATTAAAGGGACAATTTACCAGGAAGATACAACCATATTAAATATTTATGCACCCAATGATAGAGCCGCAACATTCATAAAACAAACGTTAACAGAATTAAAAAGTGAGATAGACACCTCCACAATTATGGTAGGAGACTTCAACACAACACTCTCGGTGAAGGGTAGGAAATGCAGTAAGAAGCTCAATAGAGACACAGAAGATCTAATTGTTACAATTAAACAACTTCACTTCATAGACTTATACAGAACACTCCACCCAACAGCTGCAAAGTATAATTTTTTTTTTAGTGCACATGAAACATTCTCTAGAATAGATCACATATTAGGTCATAAAACAAGCCTTTGCAGAATGCAAAACACTGAAATATTACAAAACATCTTCTCTGAACAAAAGACCGTAAAAGTAAAAATCAATAACAGAAAAACCAGGGAAAAGAAATCAAATGCCTGGAAACTGCACAATACCCTGCTCAAAAAAGACTGGGTTATGGAAGACCTTAAGGAGGGAATAAAGAAATTCACAGAATTCAACGAGACTGAAAACGCTTCCTATGAAAACCTTTGGGACACGGTGAAAGCAGTGCTCAGAGGTCAATTTATATCAATAAAGGCACACATATTAAAGAAGAGCCAAAATGAAAGAACCGTTCCTACAACTTGAACAAAGAGAAAGAGAGCAACAAAAGAAACTGTCAGGCACCAGAAGAAAGCAAAAAATAAAAAGTACAGCAAAATTAAATGAATTAGAGAACAGAAAAACAATTGAAAGAGTTAACAAGGCCAAAAACTGCTTCTTTGAAAAAAATTAACAAAATTGATAAAACACTGGCCAGACTGACTAAAGAAATACAGGAAAACAAACCAATAACCCGAATAAGAAATGGGATGGGCCATATCACAACACATGCAACTGAAATTAAAACAATCATATCAAATTACTACAAAAAATTGTACTCTAACAAATTTGAAAACCTAGAAAAAATGGATGAATTCCTAGAAACACACTGCCTACCTAAACTAACACACACTGAAGTAGAACAACTAAATAGACCGATAACAAAAAAAGAGATTGAAAATGTAATCAAAACACTCCCAACAAAAAAAAGCCCTGGACCTGATGGCTT
Source organism: Loxodonta africana (assembly GCF_030014295.1). Classification (NCBI taxonomy): domain Eukaryota; kingdom Metazoa; phylum Chordata; class Mammalia; order Proboscidea; family Elephantidae; genus Loxodonta; species Loxodonta africana. Next base: position 27,060 of record NW_026975564.1, read on the forward strand.
CACTGCAAAGTTCTACCAAACTTTCAGGGAAGACTTACCACTACTACTGAAGGTATTTCAAAGCATGGAAAAGGACGGAATACTACCTAACTCCTTCTCTGAAGCCAGCATAACCCTGATACCAAAACCAGCTAAAGACAACACAAAAAAAGAAAATTACAGACCTATATCCCTCATGAACATAGATGCAAAAATCCTCAACAAAATTCTAGCCAATAGAATTCAACAACGTATCAAAAAAATAATCCACCATTATCAAGTGGGATTTATACCAGGTATGCAAGGTTGGTTCAATATTAGAAAAACAATTAATGTAATCCACCACATAAAAAAAGACAAGAACCAAATAATTTTATCAATTGATACAGAAAAGGCATTTGACAAAGTCCAACACCCACTCATGATAAAAACTCTCACCAAAATAGGAATAGAAGGAAAATTCCTCAACATAATAAAGGGTATTAGTACAAAGCCAATACCCAACATCATCCTAAATGGAGAGAGCCTGAAAGCATTTCCCTTGAGAAGGGGAAACAGACCAGAATCCCCTTTATCACCGCTCTTATTCAACCTTGTGCTAGAGGTCCTAGCCAGAGCAACTGGGCTAGACAAAGAAATAAAGGGCATCCAGATTGGTAAGGAAAAAGTAAAATTATTTCTATTTTCCAACGACATTATCTTATACACAGAAAATCCTAAGGAATCCTCAAGAAAATTATTAAAATAGAAGGGTTCAGCAGAGTTTCAGGTTACAGTATAAACGTACAAAATCAGTTGATTCCTCTATATCAACAAAAAGAACATTGAAGAGGAAATCATCAAATGAATACCATTCAGAGCAGCCCCCAAGAAGATAAAATACTTAGGAATAAACCTCACCAAAAACTAAAACCGCTATACCAAGAAAACTACAAGGTACTACTGCAAAAAAACAAAAGGAACCTACGTAATTGGAAAAACATACCTTGCTCATGGATAGGAAGACAACATTGTAAAATTGTCCATTCTACTAAAAGCCATCTATAGATACAATGCACTTCCGATCCAAATTCCAATGACATTTTTTAAAAAGATGGAGAAACAAATCACCAACTTCATATGGAAGGGAAAAAAGTCGTGGATAAGTAAAGCATTACTAAAAAAGAACAAAGTGAGAGGACTCACTCTGCCTGATATTAGAACCAATTATACCGCCACAGTAGTCAAAACAGCCTGATACTGGTACAACAACAGACACATAGACCAATGGAACAGAATTGAGAATCTAGATATAAATCCATCCACATATGAGCAGCTGATATTTGACAAAGGCCCCGTGTCAGTTAATTGGGGAGAAGATAGTCTTTTTAACAAAAGGTGCTGGCGTACCTGTATATCCATCTGCAAAAAATGAAACAGGACCCATACCACACACCATGCACAAAAACTAACTCCAAATGGATCAAAGACCTAAACATAAAATCTAAAACGATAAAGATCATGGAAGAAAAAATAGGGACAACATTAGGAGACCTAATACATGGCATAAACAGAATACAAAACATTACTAAAAATGACGAAGAGAAACCAGATAACTGGGAGCTTCTAAAAATCAAACACCTATGCTCATCTAAAGACTTCACCAAAAGAGTAAAAAGACCACCTACAGACTGGGAAAAAGTTTTCAGCTAAGACATCTCCGCCCGGTGCCTGATCTCTAAAACCTACATGACTCTGCTAAAACTCAACCACAAAAAGACAAACAACCCAATTAAAAAATGGGCAAAGGATATGAACAGGCACTTCACTAAAGAAGACATTCAGGCAGCTAACAGATACATGAGGAAATGCTCTTGATCATTAGCCATTAGAGAAATGCAAATCAAAACTACAATGAGATTCCATCTCACTCCAACAAGGCTGGTATTAATCCAAAACACAGAAAATAATAAATGTTGGAGAGGCTGTGGAGAGACTGGAACACTTATACACTGCTGGTGGGAATGTAAAATGGTATACAACCACTTTGGAAATCAATTTGGCGCTTCCTTAAAAAGCTAGAAATAGAACTACCATACAACCCAGCAATCCCACTCCTCGGAATATATCCTAGAGAAATAAGAGCCTTTACACAAATAGATATATGCACATCTATGTTTACTGCAGCACTGTTTACAACAGCAAAAAGATGGAACCAACCAAGGTGCCCATCAATGGATGAATGGATAAATAAATTATGGTATATTCACACAATGGAATACTACACATCGATAAAGAACAGTGACGAATCTGTGAAATACTTCATAACATGGAGAAACCTGGAAGGCATTATGCTGAGTGAAATTAGTTGCAAAAGGTCAAATAGTGTATAAGACCACTATTATAAGATCTTGAGAAATAGTTTAAACTGAGAAGAACATATTCCTTTGTTGTTATGAGAGGGGGGAGGGAGGGGGGGTAGGAGAGGGGTATTTACTAAAGAGATAGACAAGAACTACTATGGGTGAATGGAAGGACAACACTCAACACAGTGGAGGTCAGCACAACTGGACTAAACCAAAGCAGTTTCCTAAATAAACTGAACGCTTCAAGGTCAGCAAAGCAGGGGCACATGTTTGGGAACCATGTTTTCAGGGGACATCTAAGTCAACAGGCATAATAAAATCTACTAAGAAAACATTCTGCATCCCACTTTGAAATGTGGCGTCTCGGGTCTTAAATGCTAACAAGCGGCCATCTCAGATGCATCAATGATTCTCAACCCACCTGGATCAAGGGAGAATGCAGAACACCAAGAACATAAGATAATAACGAGCCCAAGAGACAGAAAGGACTACATGAACTAGAGACTACATCATCCTGAGACCAGAAGAACTAGATAGTGCCGGGCCATAACCAATGACTGCCCTGACAGGGAACATAACAGAGATCCCTTGAGGGAGCAGGAGAACAGTGGGATGCAGACCCCAAATTCTCATAAAAAGACCAGACTTAATGGTCTGACTGAGACTGGAAGGACTCTAGTGATCATGGCCCCCACACCTTCCGTTTACCCACTACGGGAACCATCCCCAAAGCCAGTTCATCAGACATGGATTGGACTAGACAATGGGTTGGAGAGGGATGCTGGTGAGGCGTGAGCTACTTGGTTTGGGTGGACACTTGAGACAATGTTGGTATCTCCTGCCTGGAAGGGAGATGGGTGGATAGAGGGGCTTAGAAACTGGCAAAACGGTCACAAAAAGAAAGAGTGGAAGGAGGGAGTGGGCTCTCCCATTGGGGGGAAAGTAATTGGGAATATGTAAGAAGTTGTGTATAAGTTTTCATGTGAGAGACTGGCTTGATTTGTAAACTTTCACGTAAAACACAACAAAAATTATTGAAATAAAAAAAAAGCTGACCCATGATTGCTTCAACAAGCTCTCAGAACAAAGACTCAAAGAATCTTCTGGATGAAGGTGCAATCCTGGAATTACCAGATGCAGAATACAAAAGATTAATATACAGAACTCTTAAAGACATCAGGAAGGAAATGAGGCAAAATGCAGAACAAGCCATGGAACACACAGATAAAGCAGCCGAAGAAATTAAAAAGGTTACTCAAGAATATAATTAAAAATTTAATAGGCTGCAAGAAACCATACAGAGACTGCAATCAGAGATTCAGAAGATAAACAATAAAATTACAGAGATAGAAAACTCAACAGAAAGTAAGAAGAGCACAATTGAAGAACTGGAAGGCAGAATAACTGAGATTGAAGATAAAACACTTGGGACCAATATATTTGAAGAGAAACCAGATAAAAGAAATTAAAAAATGAAGAAATCCAAAGAATCATGTGGGACTTTATCAAGAGAAATAACTATGAGTGATTGGAGTACCAGAACAGGGAGGGCTAACAGAAAATACAGAGGGAACTGTTGAAGATTTGTTGGCAGAAAACTTCCCTGATATCATGAAAGATGCTCATCGAATTCCACATACGGTAGATCTCAAAAGAAAGTGACCAAGACATATAACAATCAAACTTGCCAAAATCAAATATAAAGAGAATTTTAAGAGAGGCTAGGGATAAAAGAAGTCACCAACAAAGGAAAGTAAATAATAATAAACTTGGACTACTCAGCAGAAATCATGGAGGCAAGAAGGCAATGGGATGACTTACATAAAATATTGAAGGAAAAAAATTGCCAGCCAGGAATCAAACCATAACCCTGGCCCTCTGGCCCTCTGGCCTTAGCCCTCTAACTCTAGCCCCTAAGCCCTGAGCCCCAAAGCCCCTAAGACCCTAAGCCCTTAGGTCCTAACCACCAAGACCCTGAACTCTAGCCCTAACCCAAACCGTAACCATATACCCTAAACCCTACAATCTAAACACCTACACCCCAAAACACTACACACAAAAACCATACACAATAAACCCTATACTCTAAGCCCAAAACCCTAAACCCAAACTTCAAGCCCCAAAGCCCAAACCCAAAACCTAACCGTAAGCCCTAAACCCTAACACCTAACCCTAAACCCTAACCACCCTAACCCTAACAACCCTAACCCTAACTACTCTAGCCCTAACCCTCGAACCCTAACCCTCTAATGCTAACCTGAAACCCTAACCCAAAACCCTAACCCTCTAACTCTAACCCTCTAACCCTAACCCTCTAACCCCAACCCCCAAACCCAACCCCAAACACTAAACCTCAAATCCCTAGCCCTAAACCTAAGAATGAGCCTAAGCCTAACCCTAACACAACCCTAAACCCTAAACCATAACACTTAAAACCCTAACACGCGAAACCCTAACACCCTTAGCCCTAACACATTTAACCCTAACATCCTAAATGCCAAAACCCTAAACACTAACACCCTTGACCCCAACCACTAACCCCTAAACCCTAACTTAAAGCCTAAGTCATCTAACCCTCTAACCCTAATACCCTAACTCTAAACCCTAAAACCTACACCCTAACCCCAGCCCCCAGCCCTAACCCTCACTCTAAGCCTTAAACCCTAAACCCTAAGGCCTAAACCCTAGGCTCTAAGCCCTAAGCCCTAAACCCTAAGTCCTAAAACCCTAAACTCTAAGCCCTAAGCCCTAAACCTAACCCTCTAACCCTAAACCCTAAAACCTTACCCCAAACCCATCCTAAACCCCTAAACCTGAACCCCTAAACCCTAGCCCTAACCAGTAACCCTAAATCTCTAAACTATACCCCTAACCCTCTAACCCTAACCCTCTAACCCTAACTACAACACCAACCCCAACCTCTGAACCCCCAAACCCTAACCCCCAACCCTAAGCCTCTGAACCCTAAGCCTAAACCCTCTAACCCTAAACCCTAACCTTCACCCCCTCACACCCTCACCTTCTCACTCCCTCACTCTATAATCTTCTCAACCTCTAACCCCCTCACCCTCTAACCCCTCACCCTGACTCCCTCAATCTCTAACCCCCAAACTCTAAACCCCAACCCTCTAACACCCACCCTCTAACCCCAAACCACAAATCCCAAACAAACCCAACCCCAAGCCTAAACCTAAATCCCTAAAACCTAACCCAAACCCTAATGACTAAACCACAAAACCTTAAACCCCCAAAACCCTAAACCCCAAACTGCAACCCCTAACACCTAACCTGTAACTCCAAACTCTAACCTCAAACCCTAAACCTAACACCTAACCCCAACCCAAAAACCCTAACCAAAAAACCCAACCCTAAACTCTAACCCCCAAACCCCAACCCCTAACCCAAACCCTAAGGACTCTAACTCTAACAACCCTAACCCTAACATCCCTAAGCCCAAACCCTAACCCTTTTTGTTAGCAGCCATAGCACTTAACCACTAGCCACCAGGGTTTCCATGAGCAGTCACAGGAATAGACACATGCACACCCGTGTTCACTGCAACATTATTCACAGTAGCAAAAAGATGGGAACAACCTAAGTGCTCATCCACAGAGGAACGGATAAACAAACTACGGTACATACACACAGTGGAACACTACACGACAATAAAGACCAATGATGAATCTCCGAAACATCTAACACCATGGATGAATCTGGAGCGCATCATACTAAGTCAATCACAAAACGACATATACAGTAAGTGACCACTATCATGAAAACATTTACGCACAGAAACAATCTTTGATGTTCACCAGGGAGACGAAGAGTGGGTAGAGAAAAGCCAACTAAACAATAACCAAAAAAACCAAACCCACTGCCGTCGAGTTGATTCCAGCTCATAGCGACCCTATAGGACAGATTAGAACTGCCCCATAGAGTTTCCAAGGAGCGCCTGGTGGATTTGAACTGCAGACCTTTGGTTAGCACCGGTGGCTCTTAACCACTACGCCATCAGGGTTTCCAACCAAACGACACATATGTGGTAACTCTGGTGAAGGAAGAGACGGTACACAAGACTGGGAATCAACCTCAGCCTCACTCTAACCCTAACCCTAAACCACTTGTGCCCGAGCCGAGTAACCCGAGCCCTAACCCCAACCCCCAACCACCTAAAACCTATACCCCTAAACCTGACTCCCAAACCTCTAACCCCCAAACCTGGACCCCTAGCACCAAACCCTAACCCCTAACCCTAATCCTCCAACCCTTCTGCATCTCTGGGCCTCTCGACTCTCCGTCTATTTTCTCCCTCCAAATCGTACTAACACTCAGTGGAATTTTGAAGTTTGAGCTGTGCTTTGCTTCTTGTTGTCTCCACCGGTCCCATCAAGGCACTGCATCATTTCTTTGCTCTGCTTCACTATTCAGTTCCAAAACCATGGCTTAGAATCGCCTGTCACTGAACTTCAGCGATTCGGTGCAAGGCCGCGAGAGGGCGTGCGCACCGCCGGTTCTGTTCTGCCCACCAGGCCCTCTGAGTATGGGAACCTCCTGGACCTAAGCCGGGACCGACCTGGGTACCGCTCCAGTGGCGATAGCAGAAGCTTTTCTTCCCGAGGGACCCAACGCCCCAGGGCGCTCTCTCAATACTCCCATTAATGCTGTTATTATCCTAACCCACTCCTTCTGCGAGACCTAGTGGGTCCTCGACCAGGCCCAGCCTTCACGACCCGCACCCCCCTGCCGTGATCACGTACAGGAACCTGCAGGGCCGCGCCCTCCCCGCCCAAGCTCTGCCGCTCCACACCCTGATGCCCTGCAGGCCTCTACTAGGTCCCCGTCCAGAGGAGAGTTGTCGCCCTGCACGGGGTGGGGGGACACGAGTGAACATCCGGAAACCACCCCCCAAGCATGAAGCGGACTGCCCGTATTGAGACCATGTGAGCAGGGCTGCCCCGCCGACTGGAGCCTGCAGGACATCACTCACGTTTGTCAGCTTCTCACTGCCCTCTGGGCTCGGGGTCCCAGAGCAGCCAATCCCCCCGGGGCGGGGGGAGGGGCAGTCCGTCCGCAGGGGCTGGAAGATCGGGTTGGCGCCCATGGCCGGAGCGCTTAAAACCCTTATAAATCCTTATAAACCCTCATAAACGGCCAGCTCCAGACCTTCAAATGTCAGCCCGAGAGACACCTAATCTCCTCCAACCTAAAAAAAAAAAAAAAAAAAAAAAAACACGCTGCCGTGGAGTCAATTCTGACTCACAGCGACCCTATAGGACAGAGTAGAACTGCCCCACAGAGTTTCCAAGGAGCGCCTGGTGGATTCAAATGGCCAATCTTTTGGCTAGCAGCCTTAGCACTTAACCACTACGCCACCAGGGTAACCCACTGAACCCACTGCCACCAGGGTAGAGGCTCCAAATCCCGCCAGTTTGAGGAACCCTCAAATCCCCTCAGCACCAGAGATCGCGTCCACAGCGACCGGTACACAGCGCCGCACAAATGTTTAAGTTAACAAACGACCTGGTTGCTCAGGACCCCTTCCTGCTACCCCCACCCCCGCCTCCCAGAGGGGGAGCGGGACCCGGCATCCACACTGTTAACAGACACTGAATCGCTGCTGCTTCCACAAGGAGTAGGATCCCCGCGCTGCTCCACAGATTCCCAGGACCCCTTCCTTTCCAGGTGGGGCCGGGGCCGTGCCGACGCCCCAGCCCCGAGAGTAGACCAGCCGGCGCGGGCGCGGGGTGCCTCAGCCTCCCAGGCACAGCGCCCAAAACAATAAGGGGCAGCATGGCCTTGGGTGGGGGATCCCTCTCTCCCCTGTCCCTGGCACCCTACGGAGTCTGGTGGGGGTGGGAGGACGAATGGGGGCGAGTGCCCCGCCCTCAGTCTGGAATCTCACCCCCCCCCGGGCGAACTCTGGGCCTTGGTTTCCCCCCTGGCACAGGGAGCAGGTGGGGGGCGGGGGGGGCAGGCGCCCATCCCCCAGCTTGGCCCGCAAACCCGCCCCTGGCAGAGGAGGGACCTTGGCGCAGCCCTGGACACAGCCTTTCTCCCCAAGCCCTTCAAGCCCCCAGGCCCGAGGGCACTCCGCAGCTGGATCCCGCGGCTGGACCCCCCCCCCGCAAATCCATTGGGATGTAAATTCGCAGACCAGCTGAGTCTCCCGGGCCAGAGGCTCCCTCTCTCCCTCTCGCAGCCCCTAGAGTGGCTGCGTCCGCCCGGCCCCGCACCGCGTCCGCCCCAGGGGATCACTCGGGACGGGGTACGCCGGAGGGGGCGATGCGAGCTGCTAACCCAACGTCCGGACTCCCCAACCTCTGGAGCCCACGGGATGCTGGCACTGGGACCCGCCCTCCTGGCACCTTCCCTCCACACCTTCGAGGGGCCGGGCTTGTTCAGTCTGGGAGCGGGCCCCTCCACCCAGCTGCCGGAGTTTCCTACCTTTCAGAAACCACGGCACAGAAAGCAGCACGAACACCGTCCGCTCTAAGCCGCGCCATCCGGCCCGGGCCCCTCACCACCCGTCCGGGCGCTTCCGTGAGTAACTGGCTGGAGGGCGAGGAACATGGCTGCTGGCCCCGCCCAGCGGCCCGGGTAGGGGGCGGGCGTGGGGGGGTTGGGCCTCCAGAGGGGAGGGCGGGGTCTAGAAGCAAGGACAACGCCAAGGTGTGCGGAGTGAGGAGACGGGAGACGTCAGGAGAGGGCCCTCTCCCGCGCAGAGTTAAGTATTGGAGGTGCAACGGTTAAGTGCTTGGCTAACTGAAAGGTGGGCCGTTGTAACCCACCAGCTCAGAGGTTGAAAAGATCTGGAGATGGGCTCCCATAAAGATTCTAACCAAACAAAATCCAAACCAGTTGCTATTGAATCAATTCCAACTCATAGTGACCCTATAGGGCAGAGCAGAACTGCCCCACAGGGTTTCTAAGACTGTAAGTCTTTACAGAAGCAGACTGCCATGTCTTTCTGCAAAGAACCAACTGTTGGATTCGAACTGTCCACCCTTTGGTTAGCAGCCGAGCTCTTAACCACGGTGCCACCAGGGCTGCGCCATAAAGACTGCAACCTAGGAAACCTTGTGAGGCAGTTCTAAGCTGTCGTACAGGGTTGATATGAGTCAGAATCTCTTGATGGCACACAACCATGATTGTACTAAGAAAAATTCCTCCAAGCAGCTGTCTACATGACCCCTGAAGCACACATGCATGCACGCTATCAAAGCAGTGCGGCCAAAGACAGGAAATTGGAATAGAGACATTATAGAGTGGACAGTGAAAAGTGATTTCTGAGGGGCATGAAGCTCAAGCAGAGGAGGTAGCATACAACTAAATGCCCTTCTCCTTCTATTGTTCAATGGTCTTCAGAAAGAATGTGTCCCAGGAATAAACTGTAGCCCAGGAGAACTTGAAGACAGCAAATACAGAGGACCGGTCAGGATGCTTCTGCAGTGGTCAGGGTGAGGAGTGATGGTGGTAGTGCAGGTGGGAACGGTGGGCAGGCTTGAGGTGTACTTTGGAGCTTGAGCTGCCAAGAATTGCTGGTGGATCAGACGTATGGGATGAGGGGAATGGAGAATCAAAGGTGACTTCTAGAATTCAGGCTACCATGAGCGCATGGTCACCAGAGCCATTCTCTACCATGTGGAAAACCATGGAGGAACAAGCTTGAGAAAATGAGCAAAAGATTTTTTCTGGACATGTTAGATTTGGATGTCTGAGGTCATCCAAGTGTGGAGAACAGTTCCCAGCTGTGGATACCACTCTGAGGTAGAGTAGTTTTCCAGGTTCTAAGAATTTGGAGATCATCAGCCTATAGCTGATTTGAAAGCCACTGGTGGTGCGATGATTATGCATTTGGCTGCTACCAAAAGATCTGCAGTTTGAATCTACCAGTCGCTCCTTGGAAACCCTGTGGGGAAGCTCTACTCTGTCCTATAGGGTCCCTATGAGTCAGAATCCACTCGATAGCGACTTTGTTTTG